>NC_056612.1:21881522-22181522 GCF_018340385.1 Cyprinus carpio | reverse complement strand
TTAACATTGGTTCTAATAAGAAGTACCAAAAGTCCACAAATGAGCATAACAGACTTCAACACCCTGTGTTCTGTTGTGGTGGAATAATATATTTCAGATAAACCCGCTGATAAACGGCATGTAAAAAACAAACTTCACATTGTGTTTTCGTGGGTCAACTCATATTGTATGTGTGCAATGCTAACTGAATGTGAAAACTCTTCTCATCATTTCCTGCCCTCTGTCCACTTCCTCTGAATAAACATAGCCAAATACACATGCAAACATGTCATCATTAAACAGTTTTACATTTCAAAAAAGATTTAATGCCTTAATATAATGTGTAGAAATCCAAATGTTTGCAAAGGCTAGAAAACCGAACTGAAAGCCTTGCTTTTTCTGCCAGCAGCTAGTTACAAAAAATATACTCTGCATTTATTTGGACATTCTCAACATTTATAAGAGCATACAGGAATGGTGGGTACAACTAAATGGTTCCAGGTTCTTCAAGGAAAGAACAGAGCCATCAATTAAGGTTACAACAGTGACCATAATGTAGTGTAATAATAAAAAAGACAGGAAGCACACAGTCATCTGTGGATTCTCCCAGCAGAGAAACTAATCAACAGAGACACACGTTGCATACCCGGGGTTTGCACGCAAACGGCAGCACAGTAGCCTTTGTGTTCATAAGCGAGCAAACAGAGTGGCCTCACTGTGACAAAAAAAAAAAAAAAAAAAAAAACAACGGAATCAACTCGTCTTTACTGGAGATCTCCAGCTGTGAATACACAGTGAAACTGCCCACCACAAATGCATGACGGAGAGGTTTCTCAATGTCCTAGTGATCCCTTAAGACAAGATTTACTTAAAATTATAGAGCTGATCGCTGACCTGTTATACGTCCTCACAACCTTCCCGGACCCGGATTTGATATTTTTGAGAAATAGGCCTGACTGTATTCAAAGGGATTTGAGAGAGAATATTTTCTTCGTTTTGTTTTTGCTCAAGGGATTGTGAATAATATCTATGCACTATGGCATTGTTGTTTTGTGGCTCGGGAACTGAAGAAGTCAAAAAGTGATTGAGTTCACAGTTTGCTGTGAGAAGAACAGACGTTCACGTGATCTAATTGCATCATACTGTAAACTACAGTGCAGTACCTCGCTAAATTCAGCAGGGTAAAAAATGGAAGGTGCTCCTCGGCTGCTTTAAGGTACATCTTTGATTGAAGTCAATCGCTTCCAGGTGTCTCTCAAAGGTCAGTCTCAGATGGTTAAAGGCTCTGCATTTTAGAAGGGACTGACCCGGTCCCAGAGCATCTGGATAAGGGTGAGGTAGGGTAAAATGAAGAGTGGTCTAGCTCAACTTCAGAGAGTTAAAAAAAAGCTTCTACTTTCACTTTTATGCAATTTGAAATGATATGGCTTGAAAGGATTTTACATACTGAGGACTTCTAACCATCAGCAAGCCTAAACAATAAGGAAGCATGGGAAATGACAACTCCTAACATCACTGTAACGCACAGACTTACAAAGTGGCTTTTTGCCATTTTGACCCACTATGCAATATGAGGCAGCAATGCAATAGACAGCAATGTTCAATATACTGTATATAACACACACACACACACACACACACACACACAGTACCATTTCAATGTTTGGGGTCAGTAAGATTTTTAAACATTTGTGAAAGAAGTCTCATATGTTCACCAAGACTGCATTTAGTTGATAAAAATACAATAAAACCAGTAATATTCTGAAATATTATTAAAAAGTTGAAAACAGTTGTGATGGTTACACTTTTTTTTTTTGTGCTAACTCTGACTTTTTTTCAGTATTTCTAATTTAAATAAACATTTGTTTTAAATATATTTTTTTACTTTTGCAAAATGTTTTTACTATCACTTTTGATCAATTTATCGCATCGTTGCTGAATATAAGATAGACAGATAAACAGACAGACAGATAGACAGACGATAGATAGATAGATAGATAGATAGATAGATAGATAGATAGATAGATAGATAGTTTTATAGATTGGTTGTTGGATATATGATTTACAGAGTTCACTCTTGGCCGCCAGATTGCCATAGATCAAGGATATTCTGTTTGACATATCTAAGCAATCTTTACAACTGCTGTCCATTTGCCCACATGTGTTCCTGCCAAAGCTCTCTAATTCACAGAACCCTTTACACAGATGAATTCTGCCTGCCCTTGTGCTGCCACAGCCCTTGGGTCGGCTTGCATAACAACCACACAAGCACTCCTGAAATTCGAACGTTCGAAATCGCTTCGCCACGCTTCAAACTCGACGACCGCAAAAGCAAGCATTCCTAGAAACTAACGGTAAAACGGCACAGTTTAAACTTAATTAAATAACAAAATGTCAGACATCGACATTAAACAAATGCATTTGCTTATTGCCCAAAGTCTTGTGGTTTGAGTCGGTGAGACAGGCCGACACAATTAATTTCCTGCGATATTTACAACATTGGGGAGGCCACACACAAACAAACATAATTGTTTACTAAAAAACACAGCCATGAGTTTATTCAAAAGGAAATTACTTACCATATACTGTCATTGACTTGTAAGGCTTCTTTTAAAAACTAAATGTCAGCCTCACCTTTTTTGTCCTCTGTGACACATACAAAAAAGCGTATACTACAATTACATTCACTTCACAAAACGTTCTTGCAAAACAGTCATATGCACAAGATATTCCAATGTTATAAGTATCAGATGTAACAAATTCTTTGGCATTTAAAAGGTGTCTATTTTACATGCAAATCAAAGCCTTGTGTCTTCTACTTGTCAATGCAGAGACACAGTGACGCGCACATACAGAAGACAGGAAATGTTTGAGGTCTGGTGACCGTTTGGTCACTCTCCTTGAACTGATAAATTAGTCATAGGTCATTCACCCAAGTTTCTGTCCATCACCAACATTTCAAAGTCCCTTAATTAGCAGAATCTTATGATGGCTGGTGCTTTCAAAAGGATGGCGGTCATCACGTTTGTCACACTTCACTGACACAGCATAGATTTGATCACCCTGCTCACCCTTATCTATTAATATCATCTCTTAATATTTTGAAATATGTGAATTGATCAAAAATACGCTGAAATGAGTTAAAGACTTCTACTCTTTAAGGATAACCTCAAACCGTCCCCTCTCTAAATTCAAAATGAAAGTTGTGTACTGAACTAATTAGATGTCAAAGTCTGATTAGACACATATTTTTCTCATATGCCACATGAGAGCACATACTTAGTATACTGAAGACAATGTCCTGACCACAGTCCACAATTCTAGCATCATCTAAATTTTGAACAGAAAAGATGGATAAGGGTTTTGTATTTTGAATTCCATAATATCATTTTTTTTTCAGAGTTGAAACATCCCCGTGAGTGCCACAACGCCACAATGGCATTTCTGTGGCTCCCTGATACCAAAAGTCATTCCGTTGCATCTGAACTGGCTTTGTCACCAACTAATTTAGACTATGTTTATACAGTCATTCTAATCGTGGCCGTTCAAGTCATATTTCCCTATTACGTTACTTATTAAAATAAAATCATGCTCAAAACACACATTTCTGGAGTCTGTCATGCATGAATTGCTTATTTCAGAGCTCAGCTTCCCAAATTTTGTTTGTCTCTGTGTAAACCAAAAATATTCATATAAACACTTCATCCAGGGCCATAACCACCATAGACAGTGAGGGGGACATGACCCCGAAATTACACATGGCCCCCCCACAATCCTCAGTATTTGGTTACAGCCTTGACTTCATCAGTAATACATTTGATTAAAACTGTCTTTTGAATGAAATGAGGAATTTCTTATCATGTTACCTTTAACTGAACTATACAACTTAACGTGTAGGCTATTAATATATTAGGTCAACATAAACATGGTACTGGGCCGTCGTCAGAAACTTTTTTTTTTTTTTTTTTTTTGTTAGCATATACTCAACTTGCAAACTTGAAGAAAACAAGAAACGCGCTGTGCTTCTGGTAGTATACTGAGCGAGTAACAGTCAACAAGCGACTGACGGTCCAAGCGCCCTATAAATGTTTCTCTGCGTGAAGCAGTGGCCGCTAGAGAGCGATCCAAACAAGACACTGGACTGGCCATTGATGCTAGCAGACGAGCAGTGCACAATAATACTAATAATGGTGTAGTCTGCAAATTCATACTCTCATATTCGCACTTATCACAACAATGATTGCACGAGACATTGAAGTAAAACAGTTAGGCTACTCGTTAATGGACTTAAATCACAAAAATCAGCAGTGTGTCCCTTGCCGATATAAGGTATGTTTCCGAATCAAACCACACAAGTGTCTAGTAAAAATAAACACTTTTCACGCGTCTTCTAGGCTTTTACCTCAACTGAACATTTCCCATCAAGTTTATCTAGGATGCCTAAGCAGCTGTTTTTTTTTCTTCTCTTCCAGAACTCACTGTGGGGACACGTGAAATGTTCCTCAAACTAAGCCATCAAAACCATGAGGAACACAATAACGATTTTGTGACAGGCGCAGTTTCACCGAGACTGGCTCATCTCAAGCAACACTACGCTGTTTGCAGGGTTGCCAGGTCTTTGTGACAAAGATAGCCGCCCAATCACCAAACAAAACCAGCCTAATCACCAATAAGACCGAACCCCGAGGGAAAAAAAATAAATAAATAAACAATTATAAAATTAAAAAAATCCACGGTATTTTCAAAATTTCTACCTGTATACTAGGTAGTTTCAAAAGCATCAAGTTTTAATAGTTTGATTTCTATTTACTGTAGGCGACTATTTAAAAAGTTTGATATAGCCTATACTTTTAACTGGACAGTGGTTTTTCTTGGACAATGTGCAACTGTGTTTTACCATACTGCTTTTATTTCATATAGCCTATGGATGTTATTCAGGGTAGAGGCCATATTATTTTTTTATGTATTTATTTATTAATTTTTTTTTTGTTTTTGCGAATGAAAATGAGGCTGTGGGGGATAGATGTAAAGAACAAATGGGGCCGTGGTACTAACCCTAACATCAAACACATATATTTTCAAAAAAAAAAAAAAAAAAAAAAAAAAAACTAAATATTTACTAAATATTAAAGTATTATTAGAAACAGCATAAAATAAAATATGGCATCTACCCTGAGTAAGGTCGAGCTACTACCTTATATTTTTACGTATTTCATTCAAAAACATTATTTCACTGTGCATTCACTGTAATGATTCATAGACAGTTGATGTGCCTATTTCCATAAAAGAGCAGTAGGCTATTCACCTTACCTGTTACTGGCTGGTAAAAAATAAATAAATAGATAATTAAATAATTTAAAAAACTAACCTATTTAAATACAATTGGTGAGAAGAGTCAAACCCTCACACCACATTAGAAAAAACCAACTCACTCAACTAGTTTTAAAATAGACAATTCTGAGGGAAACCGCGCACTTGGCAACCCAGGACTGGGACAAAATATAAACGGGGAAAACAGCGATATACTTGTTGTAATAAGAAAAAAATAGCATATAGCCTACATTTCGATAACAATAGTGAGATCTTCCAGCTGCTGAGAAATACTTAACTCCTTTAGTTCTCTGTTGCATATGGTTATATGCTGAACCAAAGGAGAGATTGCGAGTGTCGAATCTACTGATTTTCTTTTTAGATTTTGAGTTTTAGATACAATGACGCATATTAACAGACGAGAAATAAATGTTAAAAATATAAAAATGTAAAATAATTCCCATAGTAAACCTTAATCATGTCCTGACACCTGATAAATATCCCATATCAACATTATCCCAATAGAGACTTTAACTTAGAAAATAAAAATGTAACTCTTCAAATCTTTTAAAATGACAAAAGTGGGATACATTATGTATTTAAAAGCACCATGATTACCAAAAAAAAAAAAAAAAAAAAAGTCACGGTGCAGGTGTGAGCAAAGCATCAGATCAGCGCTGAACTTACGTTTGTTTGGCAGGTGCTTGGAGCCGTGATGCTGACAATTTGTGTATTCCATACAATGCAAGATCAAAACAATGGAGATCAGTTGTAATTGCATAGTAATCAGGGGAATGATGCTTGTCCTGTCAATTTCAATGTCCCTTATCGCACTTTGATCTGTGCAATACTCAACAGGTTATTCCTAAACCGGGCAGAAGCCCCAGCTGTGCTCACGCGCAAGAGAAACAGAATTTTCAATGGCCCAAATGCACCTGGGCCGATTCGGCAGTAACATATTGGAGGCAATCCACATATGTGCCACTGTGAGATATCCAAAGAGAGAGCCACTCATTCCATGGAAACAATGAAAGTGTTAGTTCTCCATCCAGCGCACTGTAAGCAAAACTTAAAGATGGGGAGGAGGGAATTAAATTAAATTGGCAGGGCGATAAAGTTGGATTGTCTTCCTGAATGACTGTATTCCCCACTGTGATTCCGCACGACACGTCCAGGTGTGAAGGTTACTTTATTTATTCAGCCTGACATGTAGGAGGTCCTCGCGTCATCCTCATCACAGCATCTCGTGGAACTTTCAGTGAAACTTTGGCGCTTTATTTCTAAACAGTCTCCGAAACGTCGCTCTTCTCTATTCAATCTCGATAGCTCACAGTTTCACGGTTGAGCACTTCACTATCTCTCCCTTTCTCTCGCCTGCTCTCAGCTCGTGTGCTCGTCTGGTAACTGATGACTTCAGCTCTCTGCCGTCTCTTTCCCCTCTCTGAGCTCCAAAGTTTATTTAGAGGGCGAGCCCCCCACGGGCTACCAGCACTCGCTTTTTTTTCATCATATCACGTTTTCCAAAAGTCGAGAACTCGATGAATGAAAAAATTCGACAGACAGACAGACAGACAGACAGATAGATAGATAGATAGAAAGATAGATAGATAGATAGATAGATGGATAGATAGACAGACAGACAGACAGACAGACAGATAAAATTTATAAGACATTTATCAGAGAATAAGTTAACCAAGAGTTTACTCAATACCAAATTTATTAATTTCTTAATTTTTAGTAAGATAGTTACATCTAATTTTACTTATTACATTTCAGGTTTCCTATATTATCCAGGTATGAATCCTGTATTTAAAATACATAAAAATGTACTGCGCTGCATATGTTTGCCATAATAGAGGAAGTTCCATTGCGATCCTCTAGAGGGTGTCAGTGCTATAAGAGCCACAAATTCCACACAGACAAATACACTGCTTGACTTTTGTTTTAGCCCGTCTGAGATTCATTTTTAGTTGATATGCAGCACTGGCCACATAAAGACAAATCCTTGCATTTTTGGGTGTGCGCTGTGGAGCATAAACAATAGTGGTGATTACTGGTGTACGTGAGAGCGCTGCATGGCGCAGTGGTTCCCTCTTCTCCCACAGGGAAGCTTATTTACATGTCTGGCAGTGGGACGGGGAGGCCTGCTTTTCTTAACCAGCGTGTTGATGTTTATAAGAATATGAGGTGGACCAATGTTTCCCCTGTTGTGGCTGCTCCATCAATCACAATGGGTGCAGAGGGGAAAAATGCTATAACTTTTAGAACACTCCTTCTAGTAAAGCACAGTTTTATACCGCTGGACAGGGAGTTTGCTTTTCAGATTAGAGGGATTTAATGGCCGTTTTTTGTTCTTGATTATTCATTAACAAGTAGTCTTTGGTAAATTTAGCTGTAAGGGATAAAACATGGTTTAGTCTGTGGTTGTCGATGTGGGGGGTGGACATTCCAAGGGAGTTGATCTTCATATTGGAAGGGGGACAGAATAAAGCCCCTCTTTGTGCCCCCTACTCCTCTGATAAATTAGTCCCAGCGACAAGCTCTAACGGGGAGCGGGGAAGAGGAGGTGAGGTCATTTGGTCACTCTATGCGACGGCCGATGAGGGAAGCCGTCAGCAACCTGAAATGAAGCCGGGCAGGTGCACCAAGGAGCGAAGGTAACTGAAAATGTGTGAGGTCTGCAATATCACACATGGAGGTAGTCAGCGTAAATGGCTGCATGGATGCTTACTGTGCTACATTTGTCTAATCCTGTCTGGGAAGACTGGACACGGTACATTTTTATTACAGGACCTTGTTGCTTCATGAGGCATTAGAATGTGGACCACATGGCTCCACGTGCTCTCATCCATCCTGATCCCATCACATTCTCCACCCATCAACCTCACAGACGAGAGATCTCAGCGCAGGCAATGGTGTGATGTGCTATAGAGCAGAGCTGGTCTAATAAATAGGCCGTTGAGTCATGAAATACTCTTATTTGGAGTCAAGGGGATTAAAACAGCAGTGCATGAGGTAGTTAGTGGGACTGGAGCAGGAAGGATCAGGTTTGGTGGTGGAGACAGGAGAGGATGAAGATTATGCCATGTGTTAAGGACAGATAAGCAAGGGTTTGGGCCTGTAAGCTGCATAAGCAAAACAAACACTGGGAAGTGGTGAGTGATGTGCAAACTCACATGTACATGTGCAGTGGGGTCCACAGACTCACTTTCACCTGCTCCTTGAATCCTATAAGAATTTAAGGTCTGCTGGCAGAAGTTCCCAGAACAGCAGGCTGCATGTAATTCAGAATTGAGCATGCCTTTTAAATTGCAATTCAATTGCTAAATTAAAATTTTGTGAGAATTGTGATTTGAATTTCAATACAAAGTAGAATACAATAAACAAAAATTCAAAGAAACAAATGAACTAAAAAGGAAAGTTTGTCATCTTTAAAAGAGAAAGACAGACAGACAGACAGACAGACAGATAGATAGATAGATAGATAGATGGATAGATAGATAGATTCACAGATAGATTTGTACGAATTCATACAACCTAACTCATAAATTCTTCCAATTTGTGAAAAATCGATCTATCTATTATTGCAATGCTAACTTACAACCAATTCATACATATTTTATTCATAGTAATGTACGAATGACCGCTCCTAACCCCGCCCCCAAAACCTACCCCTCAAAGAAATCGTACAAAATTATATGAGTAAGGCCATACAAATTTGAACAAATTAGCCACACGTAAAATAGTGGTCATGAGATAGTGTTGCAATAGTAGATAGATGACCACCCTTAACCCTGCCCCTAAACCTACCCCTAACAGAAATTGTACAAAAGTTGTACGAAAGGTCTTACTAATTAGCCACCTCATAATATACATATGGATTGGTCATGAGATAGAGCTGCAACAATAGATAGATAGATAGATAGATAGATAGATAGATAGATAGATAGATAGATAGATAGATAGATAGATAGATAGATAGATAGATAGATAGATAGATAGATAGATAGATAGATTTGTACAAATTCGTACAACCTTACAATTATGAATTCTTATAATTGGTTATAATTGCTTAGTTACCAGCATTCTTCAAAATAAGCTCTTTTGTGTTCAACAGAAAAAAGAAACTGATACAGGTTTGGGACAAGTGCAGGGTGTATAAATGATGACATAATTTTCATTTTTGGGTGAACTATCCCTTTCAGAGGGCCAGAACTGCCTAAAATCTAAATAAACAAGAGTCTTGCTCATAGAACGCTACGTGGTGCACTGCTTCTTTAAGTCTGACCGCTGCCACATGAAACACATGTACCTAATAAAAGTGTGAAAGCTCTTTGAAATCGATCTAATCTGAGACAACAGACTGAGCAAAGCCTACAACATACGCAGACTTGAGCAGGATTTGCAGGCTGCTGAATTCCTGCGGTGAGACAGCTGCTCGCTACAGCGCAGTCGAACCCACGGCGCTCTAGAGCTTTAATCACGGCAGTTCCAACACTTCATTCAGTCTCACTGTTGCCGAGCAACCTGTGAGCCAACCTGGGCCGTTCCGAGTGAGGGGATCGGCTGTCTATAAAGGGTCTGGCGGTTTATAATAATCAGCATGATGCCGTTAGATTCTTTCATTTTGATTAAGGTTCCTCCCCACCTCCTGACAGGTGGTCTGTCTGTCCCAGGCTGCCCTATTGTCCCACAGTAATCACTCTCTGCCCTGGACATTCCAGGGAGGAATGGGGAACCGTCACCCCGGTGTGTGAAAGTCTGCGGTTTTTCTGCCAGGCGACTATGGGTGTTGCGTTTCGGCCGCCCTTGACCTCTCTCGCGTTTGTTTGTTTGCACTTAGCCACTCATTATAGCGGGGATTTTATGATGCCACCCCCCAACTTTTTTACAGGCTCTTAATGAGGCGGGGTGAGAGAGAGCAGGGACATCTGGAAGCACAGCCGACATCCACTGAGTTTAAAATGGAGTTAAAGAATCAGACAGCACACAACTGAAGGGAGTCAATAAGTCAAAACGTATCCACCAGCTCAGCACAGATGCTCTGATAATACTGAACTACTGAAGCTTTATAAGCAATACACTTTATTTATACACTATTTATTAATATTTTGAGTTAGCTTATATTTTTAGATATTGAGTTTAAGATTATTTCAAGTTTTAGTAACTTTGTTCATTTTTTACATTTTCGTAAATATAGCTTTATTTTATTTTAATTTAAATTTTAGTCATTTAGTACTTTTATATGAAATTTTATTTCAGCCCAGATAACTTTTTAAATTTTTTAAAAATGTTTTTTATTTTATTTTATTTAAGTTATATTTAAAATTTTCAGTAGTTTTTCTTGTTAAATGTAACCTGGTATACCAAAAGACAATGGGTTTCAGTGTGACGTTCTTCAGAGTATTTTTTTTTGTGTTCCATAGAAAAAAAGAAAACCATATATGTTTGGAATGACATGAGGGTAAGTAAGTGATGACAGAAGTGATATTTTTGGTGAACTTAAGTCTTTGTCTGTTATTTTATTTATTTATTTGTTGTTGTTGGATCAGTGCATCAGCCAATTGAATAACGGCAAATCCAATTTTGCTTTAATTACATATAACCAAATGGCTAACATTGTACATTGGTATACATTGGTATCAAAGGAAATAGCATAAATGTACACACACATGCACAAGCAAGTGCATAGGCACATGAATGTAGACACAGAGCCAATGTTGTGTGTACGTGCAAGTGGTGCGTTCCTCGGCCAGAAGTTTTATATTTTCCATTTTCTCAGCATGAAGTTCAAACTGCGGAATGACTCTCTTTGGTGCTATTAGCTTACTTTATTTGACTGGGAATCATTCTAGCACAGAGAATACTGACAGGATACTTAAACACAGAACTCTATAGAGGACAGAACTTGAGAAAAGGTCACGGAGGGGAAAAAAAACCCCCAAAAAACCTGAAAACACTGCCCCAATCTGAAAATGAAAGGGATAGTTCTCTGAAAACTCTGTCATCATCTATTTAATGTTATGTTGTTCAAGATGCATATGACTTTCTATTTTTTTCTGTGAAACACATTTTTTTTGTGTATGATTCATTCTGGTTTTTTGTTTTGGATTTTTTTTTATTAAATAACTTTTTTTTTTTGTTGGATGACGTCATACGGGTTTGGAATGACATGAAGGTGAGTAAATGATGACAGAATTTTTCTTCTTGGGTGAACTATTCCTTTAAAGAAGAAAATATGTTGTAAAAAACAAAACAAAAAAACAACAACATTATTTTGTTCCAGCCTTAAAATGTTAAAGACCTTATCATTGTTATATAAACAATGGAACATGAACTTTATAAAAAAAAAAAAAAACCTTTCCATTTTGTGTTTGCAATGGAAACTTGTGAAATGAAAAACAGTCTATTTCACCTCTTTGAATGTGTTGTGGCAGAACCACATTTAATAATACCACATGATTGAGTGGAATGGAAATTTTCTGTCCCTAAAATGTCCATAAAACGAGCCCCCTGCCCATTACAAAGGAAACTGCACTGGGCACACTTGTGCCTGTTCATCCACTTTTTTTTTTTCCTTTAGGGTTTCTCACTCCTTAAAGTTGGGCCTGGATGCCCTGTGAAAGCATGCTAATTAGGGTAAGTTGCTCTGCTCTGATATTGTCTGGGTCAGTTTTGGGTCAGTAACATCTTAAACCCTCCATCGCCACATTATAAACCCACATTAGTCAAGGTATTTCACAAAACCATGCAACTAATTGTGGCATGAAGCACTTTGCTAGAAAGTCTAAAGAAAAAAAAAAAACGAATTACATAACTAAGAGGTTTAAATAAATAGAAGGTGGTTGTAAAATTAAATTGGACATTGAATGACACATTAAATGTTATATTATGATAAACCAAATAATTGCTTGTTATGCATACCACTTAAACAAATCTAATTTTAAAATCTATATGTCAATAATTAGCACCTTAAACTAAATTAAACTTGAATCAATAGTCGTTCCCAAACAATGCAGGACCCTAAAGATGCCTGTTTTAAATTAAGCAAGGACTTTTGGCCATTAAGTTACAAGATCTTTGTATTTCATAATTTGAAAGAAAAATAAAAGTGTTCAAAGTTGTTAAAACTCAGTGGCGCTAATTACATTCTTAAAAGCCCATCATATAAAACTATACCAAAGACCTATAAAACAGTGTGATTCAAGGAATGTGTTTTTATTATAAAAACCTACCGAACAATTAAGACCAACAATGATGGAAACTAATGGCCACAAGACTGGCCTCACTAGGACTGACTGACGTGACAGGGTGCTGATCGATTGCGACAGCACAAGGAAACACATGCGTGCCGTGTGTTGGGTACATGAGGTCCTGTAAAAAGCCCCTGCCTGACTGCTGGGGTGGAGAATGGCGACTTTTGGCTGTTTATGGCGAGTGATAATAGCCCCTCCATAAAACAAACCCTGTGCTAATTATGCTGGTGGTCGCACAACAGAACCTCAGCAGTAGCTCTAATGACTTACACTGTGTAAAGAAAGTAGACATAAATCCTATGGGACATGTTACAAACATTATCCAATCACAATCAAATATGTTTTATGTGCATTGTTTTATATCAGCATATTGAGAAGTAATATGAAAAAAAAAATATATATATATATATATATATATGAAATATCCCTAAAAGGTATTCCTGAAGGTATAGTTTTTGTAATATGCAGTGTATTGTGCAGAGAATTTTCAAAGTGCAGATCATCTGGATTCAAATGGAAGGAAATATCTCCAGACTCTGCTGAAGAGAAAACAGCTCTGATGATCTAACAGCATAATCTGGAAGATGGGGGCACTTTTTAAGCATGACCCGGAGATTAGCAATTTCCATTATAGATGACTCATGTTTATCTTATTTTGAAACTTACTGGAATTTTGTAATGGCCAACAGGTGGCAAAAAAAAAATGTGAGGGAAAAAAGAGAGAGAAATACATCTGCCTATATATATATATATATATATATATGTGTGTGTGTGTGTGTGTGTGTGTGTGTGTGTGTGTGCGTGCGCGTGTGTGTGTGTGTGTGTGAAATATACCAAACAAAATATTTTTTCTGGCAAAAATTATTTTCAAATATACATAGACAACACATTTTAAAGACAATATTTTTAACAATATATTGTAAAAATTAAATTCTATAAATATGTGATAAATGGCTAAAAAAATTTATGAAATGTATTAAATACATCGAAAAAACATTTTAAAGACAATATTCTTTTAAATATAACAATTAAATTATATATATATATATATATATATATATATATATATATATATATATATATAAATAATACTCATGCTAGAAGGTTTAAATTATAATAATATTTTTAATATATTTGAATTAATATATGTGCTGTTTATGTATCTGTTATGTAAATGTATTTTAGCCAGAAAATAATGTATTTAATTTTTTGCTATACATAGTGGTGTTGTATAGTGGTGATGCATAGTAGATCTTGAGGTTCAGGCCAGTGTTATATCTGTTGCTTAGGAAGATGAATAAGAGCCAGGAAGACATAAATATGCAGTTATATGCAGGTGGTCCTGGATCTAACTCCAGATACTGACTTGGAACAAAAGTATCCCTTTCGTTTTATCAAACACACAACTAACAAATTAACCGTGCTTGCCAGACTCCTCGAGTTTCTGCTTCACTCATTTCAACTTTACCAACAATACAGTTCAGACCATCACCTATAGCCCTAATATGAGAGCTGTTCCTTATTTGGTTAGACGATCTCTTTTTCCATCCCTTATCCTGACGGGTGCTTGGACCTCAGGACACTGCAGATAAAAGCCTGACTGGCCATAAAGACTTATTTATATTTTCTAGCATCAATAAAGTAATCATCCTCCAACTATTTAATCTACTAGATTTTAATGCCGGCTGTTAGGAGAAAGAGATTTATGAGTGCTGTGAGGTGTTTCGTGAGAATGGAAAAACACAGGCTTAACAGGGACCTGGCACGCCGCTCGTCCAAACCCTCAACTAAAGTCCTCTCTTTTCAATTTTACTGTGCACACAAAGCCCCAACAGGAATATTAGTCTATCCATCCATGATCCACTCCTCCCAGACATCCTCTTCCTGCCACACTCGCTTGTTATGAGTTGTAAAAGGCAGGCCTGTAAATATACTGTCAACGGTTACAACTACAACAACAAGAGAGCTTTTACAGCGATGGAATAAAATACTCCATTCCACATGCTGTCCTGCATTTCAGAGTGCAAAAACATACAACAAAAAATGCTCTAGATATGGAGACATTGTTTATGCTCATTACTGTTGCACATCATCTCACTGTTTGTACTGTTTCTGCATTATTTACATCATGAACAGCACAAGAGCCATTCTGAATGCATACTCAGTAATTAATAGAAAATTGATGACATTTTTGGCATGAAAGAAAAATCAAAGAAAGGAAGAAAGTATCACAGTTTTCACAAAAATATTAACACAAAAATATAAACATATGTTTTTAACATTGACAATTATAAAAAAATGAGCATCAATTCATAAAATTACAATGATTTCTGAAAGGATCATGTGACACTGAAGACTGGAGTAATGGCTGCAGGAATAAATTAAATTTTATAAAATATTAAATTATATATATATATATATAATCTCTGGTTATTATTGCTTGTGTTCCAGTAATGAAGGCAGTACTCATTGTTAATCAAACAATAAAAGCATGCAAGAGGGAATCATATTAAATGCATTGTTTTATTTCATGATGAATGTTGTATCTTTATTTTTTTTTTTTTTTTTTTATTTTGAAACCTCTAATACAGACAATCCAAGTTTGGTAAGGTCGGTGAGCTGAAGCATTGCACATCATAGTAATGTATTCTGAGGTGCCAGAACATGACATACTGGTTAAATCAGTATCCTGAAAACTCACAGCATGAGATTCTGAGGAAAGATGCATGCTTCAGGTGGCAGGATGCAGAGCTTTCTAAGCTGAGTCTATGGCAAGCTGCAGTTTGCCCTTGTGGCATCTTGTATTTCACATACTGTTTGAAGAACTTTTGAGTGAAAACAAGTCAACAAACACCACAGCCCTACTGAACGACCACAAACACACACATTCTCTGCGCTACAGCTCGCCAACACCCCGCACAAAGGCAGACAATAGTGTCTCAGAGCTCCCATTGAGAACTGTCATCAGTCGGAAGCTCTGGTGATGACATTTACTCGGCGCAGAGAGAAAACGTACTGTTCCCCAGAGAAAGACGATAGGGAGAGAGAGAGAGAGAGAGAGAGAGAGGCTGAGAAAGTGAAGGATGCAGAGTGAGGAGAGGGTGAAAAGCAAAGGGAGCGAGAGAAGTGTATAGAACAGATAATGAAGGAGAAATCAAAAGGGGACAAATAGGGATCAGCAGCTTTTCCCTGCTCACCTGTGTTCAAAGGCCAGGCTCTGGCCCAGTCTCCCAGGGTCATGCCTCATTGGAACACAAACATCCTGCCCGGCCCATGTGGCTTTTTATCTGCTCCCTTCCCTGCCTTCCCCTCCACCAGCGCAACCTGTAACCATATCCTACCTGCAGCGTATCCCTTACAGGCATTCATCAACATCAGCCATTAAGGCCTGTTCTGGGGAGAGAAAAAAACTAAATAGAATTTTGAGGTATAGGAAATGTTTTTATATTAGCTAATAGATCAAGAAACTTTTTTAACAGTTCTTCTACTTTTAAGAAATGAATGTTTGGGGGGGGTGGGAAATACAATTCATCAGTTGATATCAATTAATATCATTGCAATAATCTATGTGCCATTAAAAGTTTTTTTTTTTAACACTTTTTGAAAAATGTCTCTTATGCTTACCAAGACTGCATTTATTTGATCAAAAATATAGTAAAAGCAGTAATATTATGTAAAATTAATACAATTTAAAATAACTATTTTCTGTGTTAATATATTTTAAAATGTAATGTGAATTTTTTAGTAACCATTACTCTAGTCTTCAGTGTCACGTTGTCCTTCAGAAATCATTTTAATATGCTGATATGGCGTTCAAATTATTATTATCAATGATGAAAATGTGATCTATGTGATGCATCTTTTCAGGAGTATTTGATAAATAGAAAGTTCAAAAAACAACATTAATTTATAATAGAAATTACTGGTAATATTATTAATATGTCTTCACTTTTGATCAATTTTGTGCATTCTTGATGGACAAAAGTAATAATTTCTTTTCAAAAAAAGAGCACAGGGCTGTATTAGAACTAGACGCCACCAGCACCCTGCATTTAGCCAATTTCCGAAGAGACTTCCAAACTTTTACCTTGAATGAACAGCAATTATATGCCGGCTGGCACATCAGATAGAGAGCCTCCTTGGGCAATGGAGAAGTGTCAGTCAGACTACATACAATAGAGACAGAGATGTTGGTACAAGAGGAACCAACTCTTCCTTTGTCCCTTTGCTAAATGGAGACTATTTTTATTTGCCAAAACAATGTATGTGAACATGCATAGGAAGCCATATTCTGCTCCTACAACATCTGGTAAACAATAAATCCTTACTTGAATAAATCTAATAAATCCTTATCTTGAAAGAAATTATTACAAACTAGAAAAGGTGTTGTGATTAGTTGTTAAAGTGACAAGATTTTTTTGGAAGTAACTGCAGTCAGAAATGATCAATGCATGCCTATATAGTTGATCATCAGAATAATGTTACTTTATTAAAACAGGCTGCCTGCTGGAATTATGCTGGATATAGCTTGAGAGAAAGTTTTTAGAATTTTCATCTCTTTCTACAGTAGTAGATACTTTTTTCATTGTCTATGTATTTGAAAAAGTCTGTTTGGGATTGTAGATTTTTTTTTAAGATTTAGAAAGTTTGTGAATTTTATTTCTGTGCTGTTCATGTTCTCCTGCGCTGTATGCGTGATGGCAAAACCATGAGTCTCACATTGAACAACAGACCAGCAAGAACTCAGGAATGTCTTTGAGGTGGTAAAACATTTTTCTAGACCAAACTTTTCAGTACTGGAGATTTTCAGGAATTTCATCAATGCCAGCTCGATTAAATTGGAAAATTCGTTGAAAATACTTTTTTTTTTTAGCTATTTTTTGTTGTTGTTGAATGCATGTGGATTATCAAAGAAAGAAATGCATGAAAAACCTCTTCACTTACATTCTTTAAAAGCTAAAATTTGACCATGCAAAAAAAAAAATAAATAAATAAATAAATAAATACAATTATATATACTGTTGGGTCTGTAAGATTTTCTTTAAAACAAGTTATACTTTTATTACTTACTTTTACATGCTTTTATTCAGCAAGGATTCATTATAAAAAAAAATATATAATTAAATTAATCAAAAGTGACAGTAACGTAATTTATAATGTTACAAAAGTTGTCTATTTTAAATAAATGCTGTTCTTTTGAACTTTCTATTTATCAAGGAATCCTGAAAAATGTTTTGAAAAATGTATTAAATGTATTACAGTTTTTACAAAAATATTAATCAATTGAAGAAGAAATGTTAATTGAGCACCAAGTAAGCATATTAAAATGATTTCTGAAGTGACACTGAATACTGGAGAAATGGCTGCTGAAAATTCAGCTTTGACATCACGGGAATACATTTCATTTTACAATATATTAACAAAGAAAAAGTTAGTTTAAACTGTAATAATATTTGACAATATTGCTTTTTTTACAGTATTTTTTCATTAAATAAATGCAAACTTGGTGATCATTAAATATTTCTTAAAGAATTACAGAATTCTGAAATCTTACAGACCCCAATCTTTTGAAAGATAGCCGTATATAGCAGCTATTTTGATGGATAGCATTAGCCATATTTGCTCTAAAAAGCTGTGACCCAGAGGACTTTATCGGGCAAGAGGTGTGCAGGCATTTTTTTTTTTTTTGTGTGTGTGTGTGTGTATATGGGTTTGATGTGTGTCTGTGTTTGCTGTGGGACCATTCCTTTACCTGCATGAGTGCAAAGCAGATTATGATGCCCCCATCAAACTTTACACCTTCTTTACCCCACCACGCTCTTTTGCCTTTCCTCTCTAAACATCTTCAGCAAAGTTGCAACAGATCCAAAATTCTTTTGTGCCCTAAGTGAACCAAACTAATTTGTTGTTTGGGTCTGGATATGGACAGGCCGCCTTTCCAGTATCAATAATAAACAATATTAATCAGTAATAACCACTCATTATACACAATACAGTTTAAATAATCACCACCGATGGAAACAAAGCTTCAATGGTTTGAGGAAGCATTCCTTCCGCTGATGTATGTACTCAACAGACCAGATGTAATTGGTTGTAGTTAACGTGGTTGGCCTGAATCAGTGCACTGCTGTGGCCACAGATAAGGAGTTCTACCATCTACCCATATTCCCCCATTTCCCATACTTTCACTGGGCCAGACAGAGGGCTCTGATTGGCTGAGCTGATAGCCCTAGGCCATGCTTTTCACAATACCACTTTTATTTTTCTATCTCATACAATTTGTCTTGTATAGTCCCTCCAAACAAAATCAAAGCTACAGACCCAACAACTGTGGTGTCAGCAATATAATAATTTACCTTTGTTCTTAAGTTGTGAAGCATTATGAAATTACATATGGATACCAATCTAATTTCGCCTCTCTAAACTGAATTTTTGGTAAAAATAAATGTACAGTCAACTGGTTATCAACATAAATTTCAAAAGGGTGTTCAGGACCTGGTCAAGTTACTCAGACAAACAAACAAATAAAAAATTAATCAAACAAACAAACAAACAAACAAACAAACAAACAAACAAACAATTTACCTACATACCTACCTACAAACCATCCATTCATCCAACTGACTGACCGACCAAACGAATAAACAAATGAACAAACAAACAACTTACCTATCTACTACCAAACCATTCACTCAATCAACCTAACAAATGAATGAACAAAAAACTTCCCTACCTACCTACCAACTAACTTAGTGAACTAATGAACAAACAAACAACTTACCTACTGCCTACCAACCAACCAAACAACTTACCTACTGCCTACCAACCAACCAACCAACCAACCAACCAACCATCCATCATCCATCCATCCATCCATCCATCCATCCATCCATCCATCCATCCATCCATCCATCCATCCATCAACGAACAAACGAATGAACAAACAAACAAGCAACTTACCTGCCAACCAACCATCCATTCATCCAACTGATCAAACAAATAAACAAACAAACAAACAACTTAACTACCTATACCAACCATCCAAAACACCAACCAAAAGAACCAATGAATGAACAAACGAATGAACAACTTACCTACTACCTACCAACCAATCATCCATCCATCCAACCTACCAGCCAACCAAATGAGTGAACGAACAAACAAACAAACAACTTACCTACTACCTACCAACCAATCATCCATCCATCCATCCATCCATCCATCTACAAACCATTAACAACTTACCTACTACCTACCAACCAATCATCCATCCATCCATCCATCCATCCAACCAACCAAATTAATGGACAAACAAATGAACAAACAAACAAACAAACAAACAAACAATCTTACCTGCCTACCTACCTACCAAACATCCATCCATACATCTATCTATTCAACTACCTGAATGAATAAACAAATAAACAAATCTATCCAACTACCCAAATGAATGAACAAATCAACAAACTTACCTACCTACAAACATCTATCCATCCAGCATCAATCCAAATGAACAAATGAAGGAACAAACAAACTGTCTACCTACCAAACAACCATCCATCCATCCAACCAACCAACCAACCAACCAAACAAATGGCATTCAAAAGTCTGAGACCATTATTGAAAATGTTTTTCTTTGCATTAGAATTGATCAAAACAACAATTTCAGTTGGAAGTTGAACTGAAAAATGTATTCCTCTAACTTTTGCTTTAATGATAGCATAACTCAAGCTGCATAAACTGTCCCAAGCCAGTGTCAAATATTTTCTTATTGGTGACCTAGAAACAGTGCAGAATCTTAAATTTTTATTATTTATTTTATGTCAACATTCCTTTGTTTTGATATTTTCAGTTATAGGAAATCTGTCAATTATACAGTTTAGCAGTAAAAAAATAAAATAAAAAAAAATGCCATGACTGACCAAACAGAATCAACTTTCTAGAGCATGAACGCCTTCAACTGCGGGTAGTGAAGTATACATGCACACTCTCAAATTTTTATATGTCTGATGGGGCCTCAAAGGGACAAAGCACAAAGGCAAATCAGAAAAGAGAACTTACATTACAGTGTCAGTGTATCTCCCTGGATCTGTTTATTTCTGCTCTGGGTTGAAAGGAAATCTTCCATCTTATCTGGGCAGTAAAATCTGTTCTCACAGGGGAAGCTGAGTTTTTATCTGTCAAAGATTTACACAGAGAGTTTCAGAGACATGTTCTGTGTTAAGTGCTGTGATTGATAAGGACTCAAATCTCTGTTTGTTTCTGGCGTGTGTGTCTAGGCCTCATCCCCTGATGCCAAGAGCTTTCCAAGTAAGATAAATCACAACCTGTTTTTATTTTGCAGAAATATTACACTACATAAAAATATTTTTCTTAATCAGTATTTTGTCTAGTTTTCCAGTAAAAACATCCTTAAAGGAAGATGTATTACATCATAAGCAAAGCTGGTTTGACAGAAAATATCAATGAAGTGTATTTTTTTACCCACTTCGTAATTTATTTTCTCGATTATTAATACAAATTTTAAGAGGTTTCTGCTTAAAACAAGACAAAAATATATTAAAATGATACAATTTCCAATCATGTATATCTCTGTAATAAATAAATGAGTAGAAAAATGGATAATGTCCTGTCAGAAAATTACCAGTACATTTTTCGTTAAATATACAGACCTTCAACCCTAAAATACTACACAGTGCACTGCATAATTGCAAGTATTGCAAACATTTCCATGTGTGGGTGCAAACACAGTGAAAGTGGCGATGAGCAAAGAAAGAAAAGGAAAACGGGGGTCAAAATAACACCTTTCCAGCTCTTCAGAGAGACAGTCTGGGTGTGAAAGAGAAGACCACGTCCTAAAGCTGTTTGTTTTCAAACTTGTGACGGCTGCATACATTCCTGCACGGCTCCTCACTCAGCCTCGGGGCTTTAGGTACACAATCAGAGTCACTGTTCCATCGCTCTTATCGCAGCAAGAGCACACAGAACCGCCTCACCTCCTCTCCCGCAGCCCAAACACACACTATATTCACCCAGCGTGTCGGTCGTGCCAGCCTCTGACCTGTGGGCATGTCCTCCCCCTGCAGCGCATATGCGGGTACCTGCAGTCATTTTCACCGTCATCAGCGATGTCACAGATGTCATTCTTTACATAACAATGTTCAGCAGGCGCATACATATGCATAATAACTACATTTTTCCTTATCTATTATCAGAAATTGCTAGTAATTTTAAAAATAATTACGAAGAAATGGCAAGTAATTCATCAAATTAAACATGATTTTTTTAAATCTCTCTCTCTATCTATCTGTTCATCCATCCATCCATCCATCCATCAGTCTATCTATCTATCTATCTATCTATCTATCTATCTATCTATCTATCTGTTTGTTCATCCATCCATCTATCCATTCACAGATAGATAGATAGATATGTACGTGCTATCTATCTGTTCAACCATCCATCCATCCATCCATCGGTCTGTCTGTCTGTCTGTTTATCCATCCATCCATCCATCCATCCACAGTTAGATAGATAGATATGTATGTGCTATTTATCTGTTCCTCCATCCATCCATCCATCCATCCATCCATCCATCCATCCGTCCATCCATCCACCCATCCATCCATCGATCGATCGGTCTATCTGTCTGTTTGTTTATCCATCCATCCATCCATCCATCCATCCATCCATCCATCCATCCATCCATCCATCCATCCATCCACAGATAGATAGATAGATATGTACGTGCTATCTATCTGTTCATCAGTTAGTTTGACCATCCATCCATCCATCCATTGGTCTATCTGTCTGTTTGTTTATCCATCCATCCATCCATCCATCCCTCCATCCATCCATCCTCCATCCATCCATAGTTAGATAGATAGATAGATAGATATTTACGTGCTATTTATCTGTTCCTCCATCATCAATCCATCCATCCATCTGTTTGTCCATCCATCCATCCATCCATCATCCATCCATCTGTCAGTCTATCAACCTGTTCGTCCATCCATCCATCTATCTATCCATCCGTACATTCATCCACTGATAGATAGATAGATAGATATGCCTTACCAACTGATTAGCAATGCCATAGCAATCACTCACATACTTATCATATTCAAAAAAATCTTGATTAGCTTAGTTTTTTTCCAGTTGTTGATATTATGACCTATTATAAACTCTTCTGGCTTTATTTCTCTCCACATAAGAGAAGACTGAAGGCCAACATCACATGCCTCACACGCAAGTCCACCGACATTCGGAATGATTCCTATCGTAAGTGTTCCATTAAACCAGTCCCATCTTTGGGAAGATTCAAGGGAGGAAAACAGAGGGGGAGAGGGAGAGATGTTCCTCTGGATCAGACACTGAATCAGCTCCTGACTGCTGAGCAGTAGGACAGGGGCCTGTGTGGTTTGGTAAATAGATATCAGCACCAAATTCAAAGCAGGTACAGTGCATGGGAGAAAGATTCTCACACATGCCAAACTAATAACCAGCAACAAAATGTGTGTGGTTGCACAGGAAATCAGTTCTGAACGGTATATTTAGGTCAAGATAAGGAGACCAAAATGCTTGCTTAAAGGCATGAAGTTTGATACATCTTTGGAAAGTGCACGGATCTAGGCAGCCAGCTAAGGAAGCGTCTGAGAATGCATGACTCAACCACAGCATGCATTGTTTTCTGAGTTTTTTTTCCCCCTTACTGCAGTTTAAATCGATTACACACCCAAAAAAGTATTGGTTGAACTTAGTTCTAGACATTGGTTCCAAAAATTGGAAATGGTTATTTCTTAAGATTAAATTAAACAGTGACCTTGAATGCCTTGTGTAGCAGAAACCCAAATGAATTGAGAAAGCGCAATAAATTTTTTTAAAAGTAACGTGTCAAAGTTACAACTTTTGCTGTTAACTAAAAGAGAGCAACAGTGCAAACAGACTGACTGAACCAAGAAAACAAACATACAGTCTTTCAAACATACAGACTCATAATGTTTGACTTGTGCATCGAGAACCAGTGTGAGTTGAGCATTTGAAAAGAAGTGATTGTCATCACACATTTGAAATAGAATTCTATTTAATACATAACACATATTAAAAGATAAATAATAAAAAAAGAAATAAAATAAACTTGTATATAAATAATGAAATTATTAAGAAATTATTAATAATATTTAATATATCATTTATTTAAATTAATATTATTTACATTTAAATTATTTAATTTGTCAGTAAGTCAGATTTTTGTTTTTCTTTAGTCTAGTTTTGCGACCTAAATGTATGCTTCAGATTTGAATGCTGGATTTTTTTCAGTATGTTCAATTGTGAAAGGTTGACAAAGGTAAGGAAAGAATGTACAAAATGACTAAATGCAATTTCCAAAGCAGAGATCACATTCTTCTTCAAGCATTCACTTCAGCCTCCTCTGCACAGAGCTCCAGCAGCACTCTATGTTCTGTCCCAGAAACACAGCACATATGGGTCAGCTCCATCAGCTGGAATTTGGGATAGAAAAAAAGGTATAACTGTATGCATTTTGAATTTCATGTGGCTATTCTCTCTGACCCACTGGCCATGTGACAAATATATCCCTTCTCTATACTTGCAGAGAATTCATACTGGATCTATATCAAATTTATCTGAACAATGATGCAGAGAGCACACGCCGGCCGAGAGCAGACTCTGGAATCTCAGTTTGCAAAATTGCAAGCAGGTGTTTGTTCGTCATTCCCCTCTTTAGCTCACTTCAGAATGCCTCTATTTCTATAATAATTGCTGCATTTAAGCTCAACTTGCATTAAGCTCCACAAGTTTTCATTTCATGCTGCTGGTCGTAAACACGAGAACGCCGTAATGCTGTTTCTTGGAACTAGTGTATAAGGTGGCAATAAATGAAGCCTGGTTTCCTCCACACTTCCTGCAGTAAAGAAAAGTCATCGTTTTTGGCACCGAGAAACCAAAGGGGAATGTGAGGGAGCAACATGCCGTTTAGTGTGAGACCTGACAAATACTACCATGATTTACTCTGAAACAGATCTGGAGTAAGAGGGGCGGCATTCTATAGGTTTTATAATGCACTAAACACCCACATGCGCACACTGCTGGATATTGTTAGTGTAAACAGCGTAAAGAGAAGGGGTTTATGACCGCACCATGTGTGCTTTAGAGGGGTTAATCCAACTCTTGCTCTAATGGATGCTGGTTCTCTATGATAGACCAGACCTGGAGGTGCGGCCCCTAGTGCAGGTGAGGAAAGGCTGGGGCCCCTTTGAACAGTTTCTTTAAGGTTATACTGAAAGAAAGCAGAGAAGAAAGAAGCGCCATCCTATTCAGACTGTTCAACTGACTATGGAAAACACAAAGCGCCCCAACATGAAAATTCTGTCATCATTTACTCACTATCATGTCGTTCCAAACCCCCCATGTCATCCAAGATGTTCATGTCTTTCTTTCTTTTATATATATATATATATGCTTTTTAACGACAAATGCTTGTCTTGCACTAGCTATGCAATGCACATCAACAACTTCCCGTATTACGTAGTCACGTTGGAAAGGTCACCTGTGAGGTAGGTGGAAGTACCGACCCAGTGTTTACAAAGTGAATGTGCATAGACTAAATCCAATGACCATTCCAAAAAAAGATAAAACAATGCTGTTGGACAATTTTGAAGTTGGAGGAGAAAATCAGATCTTTCCACCGTGACTACGTATTACATGAAGTTGTTGTTGATAATCGTCGGAGATATTGTGGGGGGAGAGTTTTTGTTTTTAAAGTGTATATACATTTTTGTTTTTTTTAGATTTTATTTTTACTAGATAAGACCCTTATTGCTTGACTGGGATGATGTAGAGCCCTTTGAAGCTGCACTGAAACTGCAATTTGGACCTTCAACCCGTTGATCCCCATTGAAGTCCTCTATATGGAGAAAAATTCTGGAATGTTTTCCTCAAAAACCCTGAAGAAACGAAGAAAGAAAGACATGAACATCTTGGATGACATGGGGGTAAGTAAATTATCAGGACATTTTTAATGAAACCTCAAAGTACAGGTGACCGAAAACCTAGAAGATCCAAAAAGGTCATAAAGGCGTTGAAAATGAATCCACATGAATCATGCAGTTCAAGTCTTGTGAAAAGATTTGATCCTTTATATGATGAACAGATTTTATTTAGCCTTTTATTCACAACTGAACAATGATCAGCACATACATAAAGCACATCACATATGAACACAGTAGCTCAAACATGGATGCTCTATTCATGTGGAATCATTTTACAACACCTTCGTGACCTTCGTAGTTTTGGTTAACTAGACAAAAACCTCTCAGGTTTTGTTAAATATATTGTAAGTTGTATCAGAATTTTCACTTTATCCCTTTAACACTTTTAGAAACTCTGTTATTTACTCAATAACCTGGATATGGATGTCTCAGAAGTTGAGAAGTACCACTCGAAAGCCGTTTCACACTTTAACACCCCACAGCTGTGGTTCGAGGAGGGGTTCATCCACCTCTGAGAGTTCCTCACATTGCCTGAGGGTTCTGAGTGGGTGGAGCACTGAAAACATAAGAGATCAAAGTCGTGCTGTTGTGTACACACAGCAAGACAAAACTGACAAACATACGCTTCATCTGAACCCAAGACAAACTGAACTAGCCACACTCTCCCATGCAGCCATAATCAATTTCTCTTGCTTTTTTTTTCTCTTAAAGGGACAGTTTAATCAAAAATGAAATTCTGTCATTTATTTACGCACTGTCATTTTGTTCCAAACTCATATGTTTTGAAGAAAAAAAAAAAAAACCTTTATGCAGCTGTTTTCTATAAAATTTCTGTTGTTAGTGGTTGTTTGTTTTGTAAAAACATAAGACTTGTGCACTATATTGCAAGTCTTCTGAAGCCAGCAACTTGTTGATGTTAAACCTGCGTCACTGGAACCCTATATGAGAACAGTGATGAAAAGGAATGAATAACTGCAAATGAATGAGGGAGTGATTTACTTGAGTGATATTTGAGTCTGTTTGTCACATAAAGCTACATAACATCGCTTTAGAAGACTGATATGGATTTGGAATATAGCACACAAGATAAATGAACAACTTCAATGCTACTTTGATTGCTTTTGGAGCTGTGTGAAGTCAAAATTCACCTTGTGTTCCACAGAAGAAAGTAAGTCATAGAGGTTTTGTATTATACAAGGGTGAGTAAATGAGAAAAAAAAAAAAAAAAAAAAAAAACTAAATAAAATAATTTTTTGAGTGAACTATTCATTGTGAAAAAGAAGTACTTTAAAAACATAATACATACATAATATACTTTAAAACAATATACTTAAGTGCAAGCTGAATGTAGTGTTTTCTGAAACTTAATTGTCTTAAATTAAATTAGTGTTTTTTGACCCACTTATATCTTTATAATTACCCCCATCTTTGAAATATGATTAAAGTGCATTACCTTAAATGCAATATCGAATCACACACTACAGTTAAAATTACAATAAAGCTCTTTGCATGTGCTTTAGTGTGTTAGTAAACGCATCAGAATAAGTGTAACAACAAAAGATTATTAAAACATAATGAGTATACAAGTATACTTAATGTGTTAGGAAACAAGGTCATGCCAGGTTTGATTCAACTGATTCAAAATCAATATTCAAGCACACTTCTTTCTCACAAGGGATTTCAGGTTTTAATGCCCAAAGCACAGAGATTTCATCTTGTAAGACTGAGAGAAAACAACAAAACAAAAATAATTTCTACATTCCTTACAGTTAAGACTATAGACACTGATGTAACCCAAGCTTGACACTCTTTTCTACATCATCTTTTCATGCTAAACCTGTGAGAGTATAGAGGCCAAAGAGGAGGCAAAGTGTTCTCATGACTCCTGAAGGACACAAACAGCCCCTTTGCTCTCAGATAAGTGAGTCTGTCTTGTGCTAAAGACACCGGCTCCTCAGGCACAAACACACACTGGTACACATCTCCACAACCAATTTGTCTACACATATCTGGAAAAGGCTTGTAAGAACCGAAGCCAAATCTCCTGGATTTGGAATCCCTGTCTCTTTTTTTTAAACCTCCGGCTAGATTGATGTTTAACATAAGTGCTCTCGTTTCCTGAAGTTATTAAACACATTTATCAAGCATCTCGCGATTGTAAGAAGGAGACAGAGAGAAAACCTGAAGTTGTTGGATTAAAGTGCTGGCATGCTGCGTGATGTGATTAAAGAGCGTTTAACGAGCTGCAAAAACCTCTCCTGCAGCCCGCGCTCTCTCATCACACCCTCTCCACCGGAGACGCCCAATCAGAGTGTTTGTGTGTTTTAGCACATTGTGTGACTGCATCAGTCTTAGGTCATTCTTTGGATGGGCACCTCACATGTGGCGCTCAATGCTGAGTAAGGTTTGATTACCAACTTGGCATACTGAAGTACAGGTGCTGGGTGGGCTAATAAAGCCTTTCTGCCAGGACCTCAGAGCAGTGAATTTAGATTTGGTCTCTTTTTCCTTTGAGCACTGGTAGATTTATTCACGATTTTAAACAACTTAAATTTATTATGCAAATCTATTTGCTTTCCTAATGAGTGCACAATTAATCACTGCATGTTTTTTTGAAGAAAGTCATTAAGATATAACTTGTTCTGTCAATGGCATCACGGCTGAAGTATTTTGTTTTAATATTTTGCCTATAGTTAATGCATTAATTTAATCCTGAATAAAGCAATACAATTTACGGAATAAAAGTTAACATAAAAAATTAACATTACATATTTGAGATGCTTACCTTGATCTTTAGCCTTCTTCACAGCTTTTGATCTACACACAATTTGAATGTATTAAAAACACATAAAACAAGATAGTTACTTTTAGCTATAGAAATGTAAAAAAAAAACGGTCAAAGGTTTCTGATATTCATATTATATTTTAAAAATAAATCTGAATAGTTACCTGTATACTTCACTATAGAATAAAAAAAAAAAATGCATTTTGGATTGTTGATAATGATAATTATTTTTATTTTTGTTTATAATTTTTATTTATATTTTTTTTTTATTTTTATTAATATTAGTATTAGTATTTGGTTATATTTTTTTGATTTTGATTGTTTGGACTTGGGCACAAATTGAATGAATTTGACAAACAAAGCAAAAAGAATGAATTTTAGATACAAAGATAAGTATTAAGTTTTTGTTTTATGTGTTTAGTTTTTATTATTTATTTGTTAGATTGTTGTTGTGTCTATAGTTGTTTACATGTACATTGCTTGTACAGATTGTCAACGCGTTAAAAATGCTTTAATGTCTATGCAAACATACAGTACCAAAATGTACATTTGCTACAATCACACTTTACATATAAATACTTATTATGATTACTAATGAGAAGTAAACTGGATTTTGACCTCTGTGTTTTTAAGGAGAGTTCCTTTTGGGAGGATTCTATTTAAAGATGTACTATCAAAAAAGATATTAGGTCTTCAAAAACATGTTACAGATACACGTCTTTAAACAAACTGTCATCACCAAAGCGAATCTCAGGAATAAGGAAACATTAATGAGATACAGTAATTTATCTTGTTAATAAGAATTAAGATAATGCCTCCATTTTTCAAATTCCTTTTTAATCAAAGAGACTGAATTCGTCATCATTTCCTGTGGTATTTTGTGAAATGCACTGTTTAGTTAACAGTTACACAACAGAGCTGTCCATCACCATGCTGTCATGTGTTCTGCGGCCCCCGATGTCTGTGTAAACGGGAGACTGGGAGACTGAAACCTGACCTGAGATCAGTGTAATATTAATGAGTGTGTGAGTGGTGACCTCTGCTCTCTTTTTATAGCTCCCTCATAGACTGCTTCTCATTTGCCCTGCAATGCTGCTGTCCATCCGCCACACAATCCCAGACATTCCACATGCAATTTATGGATTTTATTAAACCTCTCAAGATGTATGCCCTTGGCACTGTTAGGAAACCTCAGTCTGGCAGCATCTAAAAGAAGACTTTTATCCCCCATTTCTCCCCATCTTCTGTATTCACACAAGGTTCCATCTGAATATTTCATTCCAGGCTGTTTTAAACAGCGGTGCTGCTCGAATTGAGAGAAAAGCCTATGTTGGGAAGGGATTTCTAAAGCCTCTACTTCATTCTGGAAATTCAGCAGGACATTGCCAGCCAATGCCATCAGGATCAACTGCTGTTCACACATAGAAAAATATACTAGATTTTTTATAGTTTTTTTTTTTGTTGCATGTTTTTTTATGGTTTTTATTTGATTACTTCAAACTTCCGGTTTCCCTGCGTCACTTTTCCAAAGCTTTCACTGCAATGATGGAGATTTTCTGCTCTCCACAGCCTTTGATGCCCAGTGCTTTCTAGTGCTTAATTCACAGTAGTTTAAATCTGGGGCATAGCAACCATTTTAACCGCTCATCTCAATATTTGGGTAATAATCATTATATTTGAGTCATTTTTAACAGTTTTCCTGGCCACAGGGCAAAGAAAAAACTAGCTGGCTGAATAAATGACAATAAATGACTCTTAAAAATAAGGGTGCTTTGAAAGGTTCTTCACAGCAATGCCATAGAATAATCATTTTTGGTTCCACAAAGAACCATTCAGTCAAAGGTTCTTTAAAGAACCATCATGTCGATAAATAGGTGAATTTTAAATGTATTATCTTGTTACTTGTAGACTAGGCTCAGACTTGTAGACTGCTTGCTTGTGGAGTTTGAATGCTGTAACTTGTTAATAACAGTATGCTGCTTACGTGTGTGGTGTGACACAGGCCTGAGAGAGAGAAAGAGAGAGATAAGTGAAGTGAGATAGAGGGAGTGCAGATATAGCTATTGTCTCAGGCAGTGAGAATGTGAACATTATGATCCCTGACAGCGTTTTTTTAGGGGAAGCACAGCAGATTTACAGGTGTTTACTTGTATTGGCAAGGCAGCAGGAGGTTCCAGCAAACCATTACAAAATTCCCTTGAAACCTCACGTGCAGGTGGCTCTCCAAAATCTGCAGAACAACCCGGCCAGCAACCTTTGATCTACCACCTGACTTACCAACAAACCACAGCTGAATGATACAAAATTCAACTAGGAGGATTTCGGAGCAATGATATTTTAAAGTTGGAGGGACCAGCTACAATTTGACAAAAACAGAACTGACAAAATGTCACTGAAAAAAAACAAAAAAACAAAAAAAAAAACATGGATTAACATGGAAGATATGTTTTATCATGTTGCACCTAGTTAACATGGTGATACATGATATATTATAAGGTTTCCCAATGGTGAAAAATGAATATTCAGAATAAATGCACTGGCCAAAACGTGCTGTAGTTTGCTTTCCCAGAGCCTTTCCCCTCAGCTGGCCTTAGTTGAGCACATGAGAAGCTGTGAGCATATGTGAAGATGATCATCTCCCCAGTCAAACCACAATCATCAGACACATGTAGAAGCCTTAAATGCATTAACCTTCAAGTGCAGTGACAGAAAACCACTTCCTTGAGTGCCCACTGCCCGTTGCACGCTCTCAAAGCGAGAGAACAACTGAAACCCGGATGGGCTAAACCGATGACAGATATCATTTAGGGCCGTGACGCAAACTCAACAGTAGTCATACGGCTCTCTCAAAACCCTGCACAACATCTTACTAATGCTGCAGACATGAGAATTTAATAAGTACAAATGAACACAACTGGATGCATTGCACTTGGGATATTTGATTTGAATGGTTGCAGGCAAATCTTGCGCAATATTGACGGGATGACGGCCGTACAGAAGTTTCCAATCAAGTCCCTGTTCTGACAAAACAGATTTGTTTTGGGGGAAAAATTACAAATAGTACACATTCAGTTTGAATTTAAATGCACACAAAGGACTATGACTCAAGTAGGAAAGGTTTATATTTAAAAAAAATGTCACAGATTAGATTGAAAGAGCTTTGTGATGGTCACGTGGCTCTTTTCAAACTAATGTCTAAATTGAAACACTCTCAACTTTGTAGAGGATGTTTCTGGGAATCAATTTCTTCCAAGAAAGCCATTATTCTTTTTTCAGTGACCACACTGTAAAGCTCAAAAAAAGCACCATAAAAGTTGCCTATTACTATTTTCTAAGTCTAACGAAAGTCATACGATAGCTTTGTGTGGGGAACACGCCGGAATTCAAGCCGTTATGTACAGTGGTTTAATCTCAATTTTCTGTATGGCCTTTTAGGTTCCATTCCATTGTTAGCATGTCATTTGATAGGCCTTTCATACATTACATCAGAATCAGTCACAAATGAGATACAGTACACATATGACTTCAGTTAACGTGAAAATGCAACTCGTGTGTGTTTACGTTAACATATACCAAGGCAGCGGTCTCTTTAAGAATTATTGCTATGGTAATTGCAGTATTTTTTCACTGCTATAAACATTTCTCATGGTGATGTGTTACTGAAAATGACTACGATTTTCACTTTTGGGCCAGCTTTTTCCATGCTGTTCTGACTCAAGAAAACACAAGTGGTTTCAGTGCTTTGGTTGGTGAGGTGTAAAACAACAATGATTGGTGATTTTTTTTCACTGTGTGAGCAGCGATTTTTTCTGTGATGTTCTTTAGCAGGGAGTATATTGAGATGTAGATTAGTGGACCTCAACTGGAGGGTCATGACCTAAAGATGAATAATACATAAAATGAATAATGAAGATAAATAACAAAGATGAATAATTATGCATAGATACACTCTTAAAAATAAACGTTCCTTATTGGTATCAATGGTTCTATAAAGAACCTTAAATATCCATGGAAACTTTCAAATGCAGAAAAGCTTCTTTATAGTTGAAAAAGGTTTTTAAAATGTTCTTCAAAATTCTATTAAGAACTGTTCACTGCTAGGTTTGTTGGGGAACCAAAAATGGTTCTTCTATGGCATCACCACAAAAACAACCTTTTGGAACCTTTATTTTTAAGAGTGTAGAACTATGAATACTTACCAAATCAAAAAATATTAGAAACATGTTTTCCATATCTTTCGTTGGTGATATGAAAGGCACATTCCGATCAAACTCATCTAGTATAAAGAATACTCTTTCTTTCTCATTCTCTTTAGTAATTAATTGGTTCATTAGTTAAAAAATGATACATTGTTGAATTCTTACATTATGACAGTTTGGTGCTGTCAAATGATTAATCACATCTAAAATAAAAGTTTTGTTTACTACTAAATGTGATGCGTATGTGTATATTGCTTAGTATATAGAATACCACCATTCCAACACAAACGGCCTGTACTCACTATTACAGATGCTCATTAGCAAACCGTTGATTTGTTTTTTTTTCAGTATTTGAGTGTCTGAGGGTGGAAATTTCCTTTAAGGGTTCATGCTAGTGATAAACTTGTTTACAAAGTTTCATAAAAATACATCTAAAGCCTTTTGAATGTGCATGTGGTTGAGCGGGGAGAAATTAAACATTCGGTCAGGAAGTATCATCAGGTCCTCAAGCCATGCACTCTAGACGGAGGTCTACTTGCATGCAACACTAAAACAGATTACCTTAAACTTTAATGACAGAGAGCTCCATAAAACCTCAGCTCACGCACATGTGATTGACACACAACATGATGGATTGTTCTTTGATTTAGCACTAAAAATGCAGGTACTGAAACTTTTATTTCATTCATCGTCACTGAAATTATAAACAGATCTCTGATGTGCACGCAAGTCTCCCTCTCCTCAGCCTTGTTTATATCCTTTAATCTATTTGATTTGTATGGTATCATTTGATTTTCCTAACTCTGCTTGTCTCTGGGATTTAAGCGCACCATTAGAACACATCAAAGATATTTCAACCTGGACACATGTATTGACATGTGCTGTCTGACCTCAGAAGCTATTACCATGGTGGTTTAAGAATGCTGTTGCATTCTTATTAGGCTGCGTGATGAAAGCAAAACCTCCTAGCCTAACAGGATATTACAGAGAGTCCAGTCCATGGGCTAAACAAGTGTACTCTCATTTATCATATACCACCTCTCGAACTAGACAACAGCAAGTTAATCAGAATACCGAGCTGTTATTGTGTGATGAGCATATTGTTTTAAAAAAAGCTAACAGATGCTATGTTTCATATTGGTGAGATATTTGAAAAGAGATGACTGTCAGTGCATTAAAAAAGTGAGGAAGATTAAACCTAGATTCCTAGAAACCTAGAAAACCTAGTGAGGAAGATTAAAAATCTATCTTTTAAATATTTTAAATCAGTTTACAATTGTAATTAAACTGATTTAATTCATTATTTTAATAAAGTGCATGCATATACATATAATTATAAATTAAATTTAAATATAATTATTTTATATAATATACTATTATTATTATTTTAATTATGATTATATTATTATAGCATTATTATTAATAAATGAATTAAATTAGTTTAATATAATTAATAATCTGATTTAATTCATTATTTTAAAAAGTGTGTTTGTACACATAATTGTGTATTAATTAATTAATTATTATTTAGTATCGTTTTCTAAATTTTATATATTATTCATTAATTAAATTTGTTTTTTATTATTATCTTATTTAATTTATACACGCACACACACACACACACACACACACACACACACACACACACACACACACACACACACACACACACACACATATGTGTGTGTGTGTTTTTTTTTTTTGTGTGTATTGTTTTTTAATTTCAACGAAAACTACTGCATAATATAAAAAACTGCAACATTCTTGCATGCAATATTCATTATTCTTCCAAAGAGAAACATCCCTCAAAAGCTCTTATATATGGCAGTAAACTGCAAGGCGCATTCTCTCCAATTCATTTTGCTCACTGCAGCTCTGACTGACTGCTGGATTTGTGCAGCTTGCAGCTGTACGGCCCATGAGCCCAACCTAGTCAACACCTCGAGTACATAGAGCACATCTCATCAGTGTGCCAGTGCCAGATTATGAAGGTTATCTACATCAGGAGCAGCTAACCGCAAACTGCATGCAACTTGCATTCCTTTGCGCACACTGCGCGCTGCTTAGAGGCGGCCATGACAGACGTGCCTGATTTGGGATCTCACTCTAATTGCACAACAAAGAGCATCTTGTTTTGGACACTCTCTCACCTATTTGTACTTCAAGTATTTTGTTTAGATTTGAAGTGCTGGGATGGCAATAAAATATGCCCTCCCCACCCCCGCCTCCTTTCTCTATGAAAAAATAATAACAACATTAAAAAAAACATGATGCTGCGAGAGTGCAGAATTCCAGAATATTCCAAGGAGGTGTAGTGAGACGTGGAGTTGAGGGGCAACTGAGCACTAAATGCTTTCAAACAAACACCCACCATCCACACCTGTGGCTCAGGGTCACTGCGCTGCCAGGGCGACAGCTAGAGGAAACAGTGGGGCGTTTCTTTGCTACCCGTCAAGCAGGGCATCAACACTTCCTCATCACCATCACTAGTGCGTTATTTTTAGGGCTACCCTAAATGTCAGTTCTCGTAATTAACGCATGGAGCAGCACCAAACAGCTGGGTCACAAAGCCGGATGGACCCGGCTGAACCAAGGAGAGGTGGAAAGTTTATTGGGATTCATTCTGAGGCACTTCTCTTTGGGAAAAAGGAGGAGGCAGAACCGTCAATAGAGTCGAGTGAAGTTCAGTGCAGTGTTTGTTTGTTTTCTGTGGGTAAGTGAGTAATTAGTTAGGAGGAGATCCGAGCTGGGTTATGGAATAACAGATCATTCATCTTTTCCTGGCTCGCTGGTGAGCACAGGAGCAATTACTCAAGGCTTAAAGCGATTACTCCGGATAAAGGTCAGACTATGGAGGGAGTACCACATCACAGCAGGTGACTGTCACCAGAAATGACTTAGAAAGGAAAAGAGAGGGGAAAAACAACACTTTATTTCTGTCGACCATGTCCAGGGTCTTAAACCTAAATAAATTCCTGCTGTGCGACGGCAGGCATCACACAGACAGATTTTTCCAGTCACAAATTAAGCTAACTCTAGAATATCCAAATCCCTGTCTAATATCCTGCTCGTATGACCCAGAAGAAACCGGCAGCAGTGTTGTTTTCAGTCAGTCCATTCACTCAACCCTTCACCCGCCTTTTTCTAAGAGTAAAACATGAAGTAAAAGCAGATGTTGAGTTTGTTTTAAACATGCAAAGCAGCTGGGTAAACTGCGGGCATGGGTGTAATATTCCACCCGCTCTGAGCTCTCTACATCTCTTTTAATGGTCGCCAATGATTCAGATTTGTGTGCAACCAAAGTGAAGTACAAGACCTATTTTCATAATAATGTAGCTTTTCTAGTAAATAGCTATTTTATCTAACAAGTAATGGTGTGCACAGCTAAATGCTATATTGCTGCTTTTAATGTCTGAGATGAGGGAATCAAATGTCTCACGTAGTGAAGTCTGAAAGTAAGAAAGTCTGATTCATTCTAGTGAATATGTAGCATCAGAAAGTTTGATTCATTTCTACTTATAACAAAAATACATTTTGTGCTTAATATCTAGAGTATTCTATGAAGGTCTGAATTGGAAGTATCGCACTGGCAAATGTTTTGACTCAACATCAGCACTAGAATTACAATGTTAGTCAACACGCCTGCAGTTTAGCAGCCCACCATTGGTAAGGTAGCTAAAGCCTGTGTTTAATATCATTTAAGCCTGTTCACTGTCTATGAGAACACAGCATTTATTTGGAACTCCAAAGATTTACCAAACTGAGATGTATGATAAACTTCAAACTACCACAGTGACCACATAAACTCAACAGTCTCACTCAACTGCTGTCCTATAGTTCATATTCTGCAAATACAAACCACGAATCATATGAATATGCAAACAATTTCAGAAGTTGGTTTTAAACGAAATTGCACTGACATCTAAGAGGTCATTCAACCCCGTCTCTTTTTCCAAAGCTGTGATGCGGGCCAGAGGAAGTGTCATCTGGTTCCAATGAGAAGGCTCTTTGATTGTTGAATTTCTCAAAGCGCTGTCTGACAAAGACCTCTTTCGCTTTTTTGCTTTTTGGACAAAATAAACAGGAAAAAGGGTCATGTAACCAGGGGCCAATTTTTCAAAAATAATAGTAAAACATAAGCTTATGGAATAAATTAAATCCCAAGATACGTTCAGGTGTGTTCCATCTCGCCCCTGTAAGCTGAATGTGTGCTTTCATTGTTAGTGCTGTTACAAGTTTGCCCCACATGATAAACGAACCTTTCATACTAATGCAGCAGCAGTGTTTGCAGAATGTTTATAGATATGATCAGCCATTTCAAATCTAATCAAATAGGCCAAATCAAACGTTTATACGGCAAGCAACAAAGTCTGACTCACAGAGCAGTTTCCCCAATGCTGATTTTTATAGTTTAGTAATTTTCAAATGCAAAAAATATACATGTACAGTACTGTGCAAAAGTCTTAGGCCATTAGTATTTATATATATATATATATATATATAAAAATTAAAGATTTTAAGTCAGTTATTTCTATCATTTGCTGTATTGTTTCAGAAGGAAATATCAGTTTATATTTCCAAACACTCCTTTTACTATTAATTGTAATAATCCAGTGAGATTTCTGTAAGAACAACATACAGTGCTGCACACAGAGATCTGGTCTCATCATCATCCAGTCTGTCTAAGATTACATGAAGAAACAGAAGAAACTGAGACAGACTCAATCCAGAAGAACTGGGAAAACACCTCCAAGATGCTTGAAGAAACCTTCCTGCAAAACCTCCTGAAAAATTATGCGCAAATGCACCAGACAAAAGCTGATTTAAACAAAAAGGTTGCTCACACCAAGTGTTGATTTGATTTAGTTAACTGAAGTTAATTGATAAAGAAAAGATATTTATGACATTATTTTTGAAAGCATCCTCACTTTACAGCATGTTTACACAAATGCCTAAAACTTTTCACAGTACTGTAGCTTTGCAGTAAGGTTCAAGCATCTTGGAGACATTGCCACAGTTCTTCTGGATTTAGTCTGTCTCAGTTTCTTCATGTAATCACAGATGGATTGGATGAGATCAGAGATCAGATCTCTGTGTGGAGCACTGGCTGCTGTCAGACTCCTTGACCAAACAAAAATCTCATTGGATTATTACAATTTATGGCGAAAGGAGTGTTTGGAAATGTAAACTGTTAAATGTAAACTTTCCTACTGACACACTAGCAAAAGATGGAAATAACTGGCTTAAAACCATTTTTTTGTTGTTGTTGTTAGTGAAAATACTAATAGCCTAATACTTTGGCACAGTACTGTACACACACACACACACACACACACACACACATATATATATACATAGTCTAGAGTCATCTGATATTTATATTTTACATCAGTTTTATTTCAATTATCAAAAAAGATGTTTAATCATTCTAGTTTTAGTTGACAATAACTGTCTACAACGTTAGATTTTACATTTACAGTTTAAAACAAAATGGAACTTAATTCAAATTTGTTGAAACAATTTTGAACAGTCAAATATGCAAGTAAATTTCACAAATAATTACAAAGGACAGCAAGTATAAATTGAGCGTGAAATTTTGAAGCAGAAAAATTGATATTATATGTATGTATTTATTTAGTTATTTATTGTAAAACAGATTTCAAATACTTCTTTTTTCCAGGGTACGTGTTAAACAAGACTAACAAGTTATCAAATCTGAAACTGATTCATGAATCTGTTTATATATATATATATATATATATATATATATATATATATATATATATATATATATATATATATATATATATATATATATATATATATATATATATATATATATATGTGACTGATTTGCTCTGTATATGTTGTTACATATAACCAGTGAGTCTGTCCGTTCATCTACACATTACCTCACAAAGCTCAGTTTTTCACATCAAATTCAATTCAGGCTAAGAGGCAGCACCATCCAGCAGGGGTGGTCGACAATTTGAACATCAGTCATGCTGAAAAGAGAGTTATTAACTTTAATATTTTAGACACAAATGGAATCACAGTCAATACTGATACAGACCTTCAAGTTACAACAGATGAAAGCAATAGATGGACTTGCCAGTGTGGATGACTGCTGATTTAAGTGAGTTGTCTTTGGGCATGTAACTACACTGGGAGCAACAAATGACCTGGATAAATGCTTCTTCTACATCCCAGAAAACTGATACCAAAACCACCATATGCCATTGATCAAGGGGATATGATTTTGCACTCAGCAATTTTCTCCGGTTACAAACGGGTTTTGTGACTGAGAGTGTGGGTCTGGACCCATTGTGCTGAATGGCTTTGGCACTCTATATGAGATCTGAGAGAGGGGCAGGTATGCTAGCATGTATAAATGCTGGACAATGGACTTACTTGTTTTAATCTTCTCAAAGACTTTTGAGGTCTAGTCTTTACTGTTGGTCGTACCTTAGTAGACTTCCACAGTCCACTCAGACAGAAATAAATCCAGCCATTTTGCTGGAAATATGAAAAAAATAAGTCATATTTTCAGATCATAATAAATCTTCAGACAAAACTTGACTTTCTGCTCCCTCAACGGCAGCTGGTGCTCAATTGAATATGACTCTTAAAACCAAGAAATTCAAGCATGAAGTCCATGGGTTTTGCATACAGTCTGAATGCTTAAGTTCTTCCACACCTAAGTAAATATGGACAACTTTGTGCACTAGGACTATAGGTATTGATACAGATTTTTAATGCAGAACTCTTGATTCAGTTGCTTTCTTGATTTAATTCTGATTTGGGTTTATTTCAGTTATAATGTCCATGTTGCTTATGCTACTATTTAAACTTAGAACTATTCATTAAAATAACCTTTTTAATATGAATCATTATTTTGAAGAATTGGGCTACACTTGTCATGCATCATCACTAAAAAGAACCTCATCTTAATTAACTGTAAAATTTACTAGCAATTTCTGAGTGAAATTTTTTCTACACCCAAAATTTTCTCAGTATATTTCATGGTACACAGTCTTTTTTATCAAATGACAATTAATATAGTCTGAGAACTCATTTCCAACTCAGAGAAAACATGATATCTCTTGCCACGGTTGAAATGTGAAAAAGCACTGACACAGAGAACCTTTTAACTTAACACATTATGAATTTAAAAAATTAACAACAGAGTCCAAATTTTGCAGATGAGTTTGGCAAAAAGCTGAATATCTGCAGGATGGCTGATGCAGCACAAAATCATAAAAACCAAATAATCAATATTTTACAATGTGTACATGCACATGGTTATACTAGAAAAGAAATGCATCCTCCATAAACTGTTTCCACAAATTTAGTATGTCAGGTGTAGCTTATGATTCGTCCTAACAGAAATCAATAAAAGCCAAATCTATTCTATTAGAATATGATGTCATATAATTTAATATTATTAACGACTGCTCCTCCAAGCTATTTCCACCAAGAATAAACTTTGCAGGCAAATATCGTGGTGCCTGGCTACGAGATCAACTGTGTATTTTGTAACTATGCTGAACAAGTTGACAATTAATAGCACTTGGGGAAGCTCCAGACACCAGCACAGGACACATTTGGGGGACGCAGACAGGCTGAAGAACAACACATGATGATGACTTTGCTAATGGTCTAGCAGAGATCCTAATGCTGAGAGATTTATCTAATGTCAATCAGTGCTTCCCTCCGCTGTCTGCGCTCTGCTCTCTCAATCATCCCTCATTCCTTCTCGTCCCTCACGCGTTTCTTTCGTTCAGACGTCTGCAGACCCCCAGAGTAGTGTCTCATCTGTCCGTCTGTCAGTGGTTGGGTAATTGGAGTTGTTTAAGAGGTCATCTAATACAGGTAGGTGGGGGAAGGAATGTGTGATAGACCAACTACTATGTCTTCCCACGCCTGTACGGCCCAGTGATCACACTTGTAATACTATTGGTCATACAAGACTGATTATATACCATATGGCTACAGGTCAAAGCTCAAGAGAAAAAAAGCTTAATAAGGACATATTTTTGCATTCGCAGCACTAGGGCTGGGCAATAAAACTTATTTTGATAACAATGATAAATTCTGGACATTTTTACTTGATGTGGATTAATCTAACAGCCTATCACACGGCAGAAATAAATGCAACAACAGCCAGTCAGTGCATGTCACTAATAAGTCTGCATGTTCTGTGTGGCTCTGTGTTAATGAGTGGCATAGTTTCATCTACTACACAAATTATGTTTACATTCATTCTCTAATAAGGTCTAATAAACATATGGAAAGCCATAGATGCATCTCAAAAAATTTGAATATCGTGAAAATTTGAATATCGTGAAAAAGTAACTCATTTGTAACTTATTTCAAAAAGTGAAACTTTCATATATTCTAGATTCATTACATGTGAAGTAAAACATTTAAAAAAAAAATTCTGTTGTTTTAATTTTGATGATTAGAGCTCAAGCAAATGAAAAATCCAGTATCTCAAAATATTAGAATATTTACATTTGAGTTTCATTAAATGACCATCCCTACAGTATAAATTCTGGGTATCTCTTGTTCTTTGAAACCACTAATAATGGGGAAGAATTCAGACCTGGCAGTGGTCCAGAAGACAATCATTGACACCCTCCACAAAGAGGATAAGTCACAGAAGGTCATTACTGAACGGGGTGGCTGTTCACAGAGTGCTGTATCAAAGCATATTAAATGCAAAGTTGACTAGAAGGAAGAAATTGGGTAGGAAAAGGTGCACAAGCAACAGGGATGACAACATGCTTGAGAATACTGTCAAGCAAAGCTGATTCAAACACTTCACAGCTTCACAAGGAGTGGACTGAAGCTGGAGCCAGTGCATCAAGTGCGCTCAGACTTCTTCAGGAAAAGGGCTACCAAGCCACTTCTGAAACAGAAACAACATCAGAAGCATCTTACTTGGGCTAAGGAGAATAAGAACTGTGGTCCAAAGTCCTCTTTAGATAAAAGTACATTTTGCATTTTATTTTGAAATCAAGGTCTGGAATCTGGAGGAAGACTGGAGAGGCACAGAATCCAAGGTGCTTGAAGTCTAGTGTGAAGTTTCCGAAGTCAGTGATGATTTGGGTGCTGTGACGTCTGCTGGTGTTGGTCCATTGTGTTTTATCAACTCCAAAGTCAATGTCTACCAGGAGATTTTGGAGAACTTTGTGTTTCCATCTACTGACAAGCTTTATGGAGATGCTGATTTCCTTTTCCAGCAGGACTTAGCACCTGCCCACAGTGCCAAATCTAGTGCAAATACTTCTTTTGATTGATCTTAGGAAATAGTCTAATATTTTGAGATTCTTATTTTTTCGACTTTCATGAGCTGTAAGCTCTAATCATCAAAACTAAAAAAAATGGGCACACATGTTTTAATAAAAGGGCTAACAGCTGAAAATACATATTAGAGCAAAGAACAAACCCTGAGGTTATAAAAAATAATAAATAAATAAATAAATAAAAAACACTGCCTGTATATCTTAGAGACACGATTGCATCAAACCACACATCTGAGGGAAGAGTTCAGAAAAAAATCTGCTGCACTGAAGATTCACAGGATCACGTAGCCTCCATTATACATAATGGAAGAAGTTTGGAACAACTAGGACTCTTCTCAGAGCTGGCCTCCTGACCAAACTGAGCAGTTGATGGAGAAGGGCTTTGGTTAGACTGGTGACCAACAAGCTGATGGTCACTCTAGTCGAACTCCATGATCATATGTGGAGATAGGAGAAACCTACAGAAGCACAAACATCACTACAACTCTCCACCAATCTGGGCTTTATGCAGGTGTGACCAGACTCAATCCTCTCCTCAGTGAAGACACACAAAAACACACTTAGAATTTGCAAAAAAGCACCTAAAGGACCCTCAGACTGAGAGAGACAAGATTTTCTGGTTTGATGAACCTCAATTCCAAGCATAATGTTTGAATGAAACCAGCTCTGATCATAACCTGCAGAGTACGATTCAAAAAGTAACACAATAAACCTAAGGACAATGAACCTAAACACAGCAAGAGTGGCTCATAGACAATTCTGTGAATGTCCTTGAGTGGCCCAGCCACAGCCTGGTCTTGAACCCAACCAAATGTTTCTAGAGAAATCTGAAAACGTGTGCCTGCCATCCAACTTCACAGAGCTTGAGAGGTGTAGAGGTGAGGAGAAGAATGACAGATAATTGCCAAATGCTGATGTGCAAAGCTTGTTGCATTATACCCCAAAACACTTGAGGCTGTAAAGGTGCTTCAGCTAAGTACTGAGTTAAGGGTTCGAATACTTATGCAATGTACTTATTTCAGTTTTTATTTATTATTATTAATTATTATTTTTTTTTATATAAATTTACAAAGTTGTGACAGTTCTGTTTTTGCTTTGCCATTATGGTGTATGGAGTGTAGATTGATGTGGAAAAAAAGTCATTTAAAGCAGGTTAACATAAGGCTGCAACATAACAAAACATGAAAAAAAAATAAAGGGGTTTGAATACTTTCACAAGGTACTGTGTGTGTGTGTATATATATATATGCATTTTTTCATTTAATTTTCACTGTTATTTATTATTTACTGTTAAAAACAATAAATAATCATTAATAAAATGTTGAAAGCATGTCTATCCCCATTAATGGTAAATTAATATTGTGATAAATATTGATATTGTATGATATGGAAACAAATATTGTGATAATATTTTTGCCCATATTGACCAGTCCTACGCAGCACCATTCCCAGTCACGTCCTTAGGGAGAGTGGACTACAGTTTTTCTTTAACTTCCTGAACTATATTTCAGAAGCTGAGACAAAGGTGTTTAGACACGGGTGTCTTGTGCTGTGAAACCGCCCACGTGCAGATTAAGATTTATAACCTAAATGGACCAGTGTTTATAGAAACAAATGTTACAGAGTCAGTTTGAACAGTCTGTTTGAAATTGATCGAACGATCTCATGTTTGCAATGCTTTGCTTGGACTGACGGTAGACTTGATACTATTTATGAAAACTGTCAGCGGCGAAAAACTAAAACAGTATTCTTTTCCTCTGTGTAATCGAAATGTGTGCTGCGTGGCATGAAGATGAATGAGATTATATGTTTTTGTGTCCATGTGATTGGCTGGCCGGTGTGTGTGTGTATTGGAGCGCTGTCAGATGTAATCACCCTGATGACGCTTTATGTGTCACTGTAAACAAAGAAAGGCAAAAGAGAAACAGACAGGAAAATCAGTAACAGACAGAAGCCACATCTGCACGAACGACTGTGACACATAATTTACAAGATTTGACCCAGAGCGTGTTCTGTGATGAGCAAACTGGGCATGTTTGCTGGGATAGGCCAGACATACTTTACCAAAGCTTGTTATGCTTAATGACATTTTGAGATAAGACTAATTAAACCAGGGTTTTTAAAAAGTACTCCAGGAATGAGACCTTTGAAAAAAATTAATTAAAAAAAGGTTTTTCATGATGTTAAATGTCAAAAGATACATGATTGAATGATGAGCACAATAATAATAATAATACAATCATATTAGTTGCATTCTGATTTGTAAAGATTAAATTATCATTGCAATATAAAATGTAAAAAAAAAAAAAAAAAAAAATACAAGCCAATAAATGCAATTTTATCAAGATAATTAAAATAAAAACCTTGATAAAATAAACAATAATAAAAAAAAAGATTGAAAAAAGAAAAATATAGAATTATTTAACTGCAATATATTAAAACTATATAAAAGCCAATGATATAGGTTTAATGCAATAATTTTGAAGAACATTATTTGATATTACTAGTCAATTATAACAATTATTCTTTTTGATTTCTAAAGATTTAATTATTTAACCAAAATATAACATTAAAATATATAAATGTCAATTATATAACTTAGGACATTTCTTTTCGTTTTCTTTATAATGTCATGCTTAATAATTTAAACACAAAACATAATGGTTCATTAATTAAAAAATGAAAAAAATTAATTTGAAACAGTTATAGTTTACATTTTTCAAACAATTAATTTTTATTTATTTATTTATTTTTGAATTATTATTATATAAATGATTTTTGTAAAAAAAAAAAAAATTGTTTGAAAAATCTTTTGTTTACAAATTAAAATTAGCAGCCATTATATTTTAGAAATGAACGCATAATTTTTGGCTCGAAACGTATAAAGCCCTGAATTAAAAGGTCATCCTTCTTCTCAGTTGTATTTATGATTTGAAATTCATTCTCTGTTTGGGACGTAAAGGGATAGTTCACCCAAAAATTACAATTCAGTCATTATTTAATCACCCTCATGTCATTATAAACCTGTATGACGTTCTTTCTTCTGTGGAAAAATAAGATGAGACAGTAGTGTTTGTGACTAGTTTCAACATCTCAGAAGTGCACATATTAGAAGAAAATACGTGACAGGCAATTTGGCTACTATCTGGGGCTTTTTGAAAAAACGAAAGCCTGACATTTCTTGCAATGTGTGCTTGGTTTATAAGTCATGGAAAATGAGCTGGAAGAGAAATGAGAGTGAAACCGATCTCCCAAAATGTTAAAAAGTGCATTATCAATCATAATTTAAGCATTTTTTCTATAAATAATGGAGATTTAGAACTGTGATTTGAATATACAACAGGTACAAAGATTCATGGAAGTGTTAGGAGAAAGCATATGTCTGGTGTTTGTGTAGGGGGCTGGATGTGGGGTTGGAATGGAGTTGGGAAACACTCACTTGTTTTTCTCTCCGAGCAGGGTCATGAGGAAAGGTCTTAAGAGCCATTAAGGCTCTTGGGAATAATATTCACCATTTATAACCAACCACACTTTCCCATATTAACCTATAACGTGCCCCAGTGGTGTCATTTCCCAATCCCAAGAGAAAGGATTTGAAATATGCTTTAACACATGTAACGCTGACGTTATTCAGGGCTTTTCGTTTACGCATTAAAAAGTGGAATTTTTAAACATACTCGTTCTGTTCTGCCAGCAAAATTACACAAGCATACTGTCATCTCTCCTCACAAGTATAAGCAAATCGGCCGGTGTGATAACGTCGGTGAGGTGAGATCTTGTTATGCGGGGGTTTGTTGACATTACATGAGGAATTTTTTACACACCAACTCGGGCTGTTTTAGCACATGCTTTGTGCTCCATGATGCCTCGGAATCTGCCAGAACTCTTTTCCAAAGTAGTGAGATCTGGGAGTTTAGATGTCAAAGGAAGCCTAAGTGGAAAATACCCTTTTCACACACTCTGCCAGTTTGCACAAAACAAGTGCCCAGGAAACTAGAAAGAAGTAAGGAATACAACTGCAATACAAACGACAAGCTCTGTTAATTGCAAGCAGATAAAATCAGCCCATAGGTGTGTGGAAATGGGGACAAAACCCTGGGCATGATTATTTAAGTCTTTCTGTACTAGATGCCTGGGGTGTTAGAAGTGGACTTGCTTTATTTTTTTCCATTCTGCTCTGTGTCCCACTTACAGGAACTAAACCTTTAGTCATGGTTGGCCAGAACAGTATGCAGATACAAAGCTGTGAGCTTGCCTGGAGTGGGTCTTGATCTGCGACGTGACTGTGGGAGACCTGGGTTCACGGACAGAAGCGACTGTCTTATATGCCCCTGTAGACGAACTGCCTCTGCTGTCTTTTCAGCTGCTGTTTAAGAGCGAGAACAGTGAAACTAGCAGAGCTGATCAATCACATGAACACCTCAAGGCTCTTACCTACCACATCTCCTGAGTGATAAATCAAATACAGTTCAAACAGTTAGGTCATTAGATTTCTAAAGCATGCTCCAAATGTAAATACTGCAATGGCCAGTAGATAAAGTAACACTCGACAAACAGAGTGGTAGTTCACCCAAAAACAGGGTGGCCATATGCAACGTTCATACGGGATACGGCCTCGGCCAGGATTATAATATTGCCTAAAATATCCAGGTTTTTGGCTGTATGCACTGTGCAGGTTGATTGTTGTGTGACATTCAAGAGAGCTATAGAGAGCAGAGTACATGGCTCCTTATGCTTTCGAATTGCTCTCACACCTACTTTGGTGTCTTTTTTGATCAGTGCGCAGCGATGATTCAAGTCAAACGAACGAACAAACACGTGCACATATTTGCATGGCAATGATTGTTCCCTGTAGATCTCACCTTCTCCCGCACAGCCCCACGATTGGTTGATTATGTACAATACCTGCATGTTATTGCTCAAACTGCTTTGGATGTTTTAGGCAATATTAACATCCTGGCCAGGACGTGTCCCGTATGAATGGCGTATATGGCCACCCTACCCAAAAATTTAACTGCTGTCATTATTTAGTCATGTCATTCCAATCTTGTATGAATTTATTTTTTCTGCAGAACACAAAACAAAATATTTTAAACAACGGCGGGAACCAAACTACACTGAAGGCCATAGACTTCCATTGTGTGGATTAATAAATCAAAACACTGAGACATTTCTCAACACATGTGTCATGCAAAAAGTCATACAGTTTTGGAACCACATGAGGGAGAGCAAATGATGACAGAATTGATAGTTTTGGGTGAACTATCCCTTTAAGTTATCAATATCACTGGAAAGTCTTCAGTTCACAAATTTACATAAGACAAATAGTAGGTTAGATGTAATTATCAGAACTTTTTTGAAACTTTGCAACTTAAAATGTTCTTGCATTTTTAAACTGTTTCTAAAGTAACACTATCATCTTAGGAATAGTTTATGCTGCCCTGGCAAGCACCAACAAATAGCAGCTGCTTGTTTGCTCACAAGACACACAAGAGCCACAATAAATAAATGTAACTGCTGTACAAATTAATGTGATTTGATAAAAAATGGCATATTTTCTTTCATAAATTACAGTAGGGAAAGCTTTTCGATGAAAACTTTAATCAACTCAATTTTTTCCCTGAAAGAACTTGTTCAAATGGTGTTTGTCCGTATCATGGAATGATTGAGCTGTTAGACTGATATAATTGACTCTTCGCAAGGAGTTTGATTGACAGGCGATCTGACCAATCATAGCATCGAATATGAAAATTTTGTCCGACAAACAAACAAGACAGGAGAGTAGATTTACATCGATGAACTTAAACATTAAAATGGTCTGTATTATCGTTTGGAAACAAGATACTTTCTGATGTTCATTCATGTTTATTTCACGCTATAACTAGAAAAGAGGAAGAGATGATCGGTTCACATGTCACTTAAACTGAGGCACTATAGCGATCTGTCACGACACATTAAAGAGCCACAAAACTGTATTTATTGTTTGAAGTTCTTACAAACTGACAAAATTTGAGTACCAGATGTAACCTGCTCTGCCTTGTCTGTCGGTGCGTTGTCAGCTTCCTCTTTGCTCCGCAATGTATTTTTCACTGCATGAGAACATGATGTGTGGTATCAGAGCGGCATGGCTTGTCAGACCTAGCAACAGTAACAAAGGGGGGAGGTCTTTGTGAAGGGTCAATTGTCCAGCAAACATCAAAGACTGACATGACATCTCTGTGAATGTAAGCATAAACTGCTGTGAAATGAAAGTGTGTGAGTGCTGGAAGTTGCTATGGGACAAATGGCTAATAGGCACCTCTGAAAATGATAGATATGTTCCCTTTATTGTTCAGAATGTTGGCCTTCTGTGAGCAGGGTGAATCAGCCTAAAGTTTTTGACATTCCTGCAAAATTTTTTGATGCAAATATATAAACATGCACAGTCTATGTTGTAAGTCACTAGGTAACACCACAGGAAAGCATATCCCTCCTGGCACAAACCAGCTCTTAAATTCTGCTGATCTGCTGTATTGGATTACTGCCTTGCAATGGGGAAAGTAAACACCTGCTTTATTGCAGGTCATCCATTTGGTTTATGCCTTATTAAATTATGGACCAAACGGAATAAGTCACTACCCTACCTGATCTACAGTACATGTACTCCAGTAATGTGTGTGTGTGCGCATGTTTTTTTTTTTTTTTTTATGTGTTTGGACTTGTTTGCCATGAAATTTTTTCTGTCACAAATATAATTTTTCTCTCAATATTACTTCTATCACAAAATAACCACAAAAATATGGAATCTTGAGACTCAGACCTTTCCAACAATAGGTATTTTGTCAAGATTATAAAAAAGTTTTGATTCTAAAAGACCGTAATACATTTTGTAAAATGACACCCCAACTAAGTGGGAGGAGCCCGGTAAAAGATTTTAAAGTAAAATTTCCATGGTAACCCAATGTTAGATTGGTTCAGAATGGTTGAATTTTGAGGTTTAAAGCTTTTAAATTACATATAATTTATGCTGATTACTAAACCATGATAGGGAAAAATGAAATGAAAAAAAAAAAAACTGTGACAAAGTCAGAATTCCTAGTATATGTCTTTAGGTGCACTCTTGTCATAAATTAATCTATTACTTACTGCTCCTACATAATTTGTAACTAAAACAGTGATTAAAATATCTATTTAAGAGTCTTAGACCTTTTCAACGATATATAGTTTGTCATGATTAGATTAGGAATTTACTGTAATATAGTATAGAATATAGTAATATAGAAGTAAAATTCTACCAGCGGGATGGTAACAGTTAAGGGGTTAAAAAATGTGGTTTTACTTTTTGATATTAATTGTTTGCACTGTGTGACAAATATTGACATTAAAATTGTTTAGCTCATACCTGATTCCTTACCACTGGGCACAATAAAAATAAATAAAAGTGCAATATTACACCCACGCCCAAATGTCTGGCTTAAACCAATGTTCCACATAAAACTACATTTCATTTCACAGTGGTTTTTTGATTTTTCACAGTACTTGCTCCCCTATAGAGGGAATCATAAAGAATTCTTCTGAATGTGATAACGGCTCTCAAGAATTCAAATAAACAGACATTCACAAGTAACATGTTTAAGATGTCACATGCGGACTCCCTCATCCATCTTGTGCTGCGGTGGCTGTGGTGCTGTCAATGCGTGTTAACAGGAAACTAGAAGGGGCCAAAAAGCTGCATGGCACTTTACATGCAAGTGTCAAATCAGTCTGCTGCAAGACTTGGAAATAATTACCTGAAAATAAATAAAGCAAAAGCACAATATACAAGTCAAATAAGACAGAGACAGATGCACATCAAACACTTCGAGGGCAAGACAGCGAACGAGTGCAGTCTCCTCAGAATCAATGCATCATGAAGCTCCCAGTCAAATAAGGTCACCTCCAGCTGGTTTTCTTCTTCCTGATGTTTTATATTTTGAATTATCTTCTAATCAGAAGGTCAAAGATCTTTTAAAGCATTCGGTATGTTTACTTGTGCAGATCTAATCGAGTTATAGAAATCTGTCTATGTATGTATACATGACACAAACTTGAATAAATTAAGCTTGAAAGGAATATTCTGGATTTAGTACAACTCAAGCTCAATCGACAGCATTTCTGGCATAATGTTAATGATATTTTTTGAAAGAAATTAAACTTTAAACTAAACAAAAGTGACAATAAAGAATTTCACATTTTAAAAAAGATATATTTAATATAAACTGTATTCTTTTGAAATTTGAATCCTGGAAAAAAAACCATCATGGTTTCAACAAAAATTTTAAGTAACTGTTTTCAACATTAATAATAAAAAGAAATCCTTTTTTGTTATTATCCTGGTGTTTCCTGAACACCAAATCAGAATATTAGAATGATTTCTGAAAGATCATGCAAGTTTGTTAATCAAATAAATTCAGTAATGTTTTGCATTATTGTTTTTTTTTTATTATTTTTGAAAATTTTACTTAGCCTAGACTTTTGAGGAATTTGGTCAATCAGTAGTATCATACTATTATGTGCTAACAAAGTTTAAAAATATAATAAAAAAAGCCAAAAATAGATAAAGATAAAATGCTAAAACAGCTTTTTTTTTATAGCTGAATTATTTTTTTTTAAACAAAATAATTCAATATTTTTTTTTTTTAGAAAAATCTTCTAAAAGATCTAGCTTCCTGCTTCACTACCGTTCGGATGTTCTTGCTTACTGCTCTGCGCTTTGCTTCTTATTTCTGTACTTTTCTCTGATTTTTCTAAGATTTTTACTTCAGCAGATCATCACAGTGCTCAAACAACAGATTTTTGGCACAAACAATAAAACTAAAAACTCTTTGGGACTGGAATAATACTACAAAAAGAAGACTTTGCCTCCCACTGCCAGCAGCTTACATTCCGGAGACGGGAAAACAACTGCCTACATTCAAACAAAGGAGAGAGAAAATGCCTCCTGTTGAATATACATGTTACATGAATTGTTGCAAACTTCTACAAAGGATTGTGGTTCTTGAAACAAAGTTACTTGCTGGACTTCCAAAACAGGCGGAACATTCAGCAGACCATCGTCACGGACCCCCTCAGCATACAGCCGGTGAGTCCCATAAATCTAGTGAATCTCAACAGTTTATACCATGTGTAGAGGAACAAGCCGAAACTGATTGTCACACTAATCGATGGCATAAACAGGGAGCGAGACCCAAAAGAACACGAGACATCAGATTGTCACGAGTTTCTCGTATTGCTGCTGTAGCATCCTCTACCCCAGATTCCACTATGACAAGGCTTATGAATACTGGTATTCTACCACCCCCTATACATCTTGAGAACAGATTTGAAGCATTAATGAATGAGGGTGAGGAATCCCCAAATGTGATTAAACATGGATCGGATCAGCCAGCTGCTAACATCGCTACTAACAGGCACTCAAGTTCGAGCAGACAGCAGAATTCAGCTCAGAGCGCAGCCGAGCCCAGGACTCTGACAGTGGGCGACTCCATTATCATAAACATCAGTAGCAGGACAACAAAAACATGCTGCCTTCCTCAAGCAACGGTCTCTGATGTGAACAAGGAACTTCGGAACATTCTGATGAAGCACAAGACTGCAAATCGAATCATCATCCATGTGGGGAAGAATGATATTCGGAAAGAGCAGTCAGAACTCCTCAAGAAGGACTTCAGTGAACTCTTTGAAACACTTCGAAGACTCAAAGTTCAGTCGTTCATCAGTGGACCACTCCCAGCAAGGGGAACAAATATGTTTTCACGGTTGCTTGGGCTGAACACATGGCTACAAAGATCTTGCAATATAAAAGGAGTGAATTTCATCAACAACTTCAATCTTTTCTGAGGCCATAGACAACTGTTTAAACCGGACGGCCTCCACCCAAATAAACTTGGTGCTAGAGTGCTTAAGGACAATATCTACTTCTCCCTACGTCATCCTTCAGCAGAGTGTGTCAATCCATACAGCACACACACACCTGGTCAGAGTCGTCATGTGGTTGACACATCCCACAAGGACACTGATAACATGACGCAGCCACAACAAGCACTGCTCATGGACACTATCCTGGCTGAGCCCTGCCCACAGAGCTCATCAGAGACAAACTGTGATGTATCAAAACAACTCCAAGACTCAGCACCCAAGGACGACTTTCTGGAAAACAGCCAGGGAAGCCAGGACAACATATCACAGTCACCGGAAACACTAGAGACACAGCCCATCTCACCAGACACATTATCCCTCTCTCCAGCATCTCCACTTCTGTGCTTCTCACAGAAAATGGAGGAACTGTTGTATGCTGGGACCAAACTCTCCCACTCTTTTGCTGCAAGCCCCCAGATATCAACTAAAAAACGGCAGGCCCCCCAACCACCAAAGCCTGTGGGCCCTGCTCCTCTGAGAGCTCTCTGACCGCTGCCACAACGCCAGGGCCCAAACCCTCCATCTGCTGTAGGTGAACCAAAAACAACCGATATCAGCACTCAGTGATATGTGTCATGTCCCCGCTAAAATAGCAGCAACATTCACAAATGTTTACAGAACAAGCGGGAACCCAGTGTGCCTGTGGCTTTCTCTATTTCTGTTTTATCACGTGATAGAAAGTCTAAGGCCTTCTCAAGCCGAAGGGCTAACTCATCTAATCTGCAGCCTATTATGCATCACACTAAGATTGCTGTAAAGACACAAAGCACTGCCATCAAGTTAGCATTTTTAAACATTCGCTCACTTAAAAATAAATCATTTCTAATCAATGACTTAATAACCACAAACAATCTGGATTTTATGTTTCTAAACGTAACATGGCTAGAAGACAGCTGCAGTGCAACAGTCCTCAATGAAGCAGCCCCTCTTAACTTTACTTTAATGAGTGTCTGCAGGACTGTAAGGAGAGGTGGAGGTGTAGCTGCTCTACCAATGCAAGCTAGTGTCATTTGGTCAGTACTTGTCTTTTGAATATCTAGGGATTGTGCTGAAAGGTGCTCCACACAGTCTGTTTATCATTATTTACAGGCCTCCAAAATACTCTCCAGCCTTTGTTGAAGAGTTCACAGAAATGTTATCAGAGTATGAAGAGACATTGCAGAAAAGCTGAGCGGATGTGGCGGAAGACGAAACTTGAAATTCACTATAGCATCTATAAAGACAGCCTTCATGCTTTTAATGTGAAAATAGCCACAGCTAGACAGAGTTTCTTCTCAAACCTTATAAACAGTAACTCTAACAACACTCGTACTCTTTTTGCTACTGTTGAGAGACTGACAAACCCCCCAAGTCAGATTCCCAGTGAAATGCTCTCAGACAGCAAATGCAATGAGTTTGCTTCCTTCTTTTCTGAGAAGATCATCAATATCAGGAAGGCGATTAGCACATCCTCAAGTAATGCAGAGGTCAGACAGATTCGGCTGCAATATCAAAAAGATACTATGTCTATTTCTGAAGCAATTGATAGCAACATTTTGGAAGAAATAGTGAAGCATCTCGTCAACCTGCTATCTTGACACACTTCCCACATCTTTTTTTCAAAAGTGTGTTTAACTGTTTAGAAGCAGATCTCTTAGAAGTGGTGAATGCCTCACTTCTTTCTGGGACATTTCCAAACTCCCTGAAAACTGCCCCTCTTGAAAAAGAGCAATCTTGATAACACCATTTTGAGCAATTATAGACCAATATCAAATCTTCCTTTTATAGGCAAAATTATAGAAAATGTAGTTTTTAATCAGCTGAACAAATACTTAAACTCAAATGGATACCTGGACAATTTTCAATCTGGTTTCCGAACACATCACAGCACAGAGAAAGCACTCATTAAGATAATAAATGATATTCGCTTAAATTCTGACTCTGGCAAAATATCAGTGCTGGTATTGCTAGACCTCAGTACTGCGTTTGACACTGTCGATCATACAAATAGGTAGACTGGAAAACTGGGTCGGGCTTTCTGGGATGGTACTCAAATGGTTCAGGTCATACTTAGAAGGGAGAGGTTATTCTGTGAGTATAGGAGAGCATTAAGTCTAAGTGGACATCCATGACATGCGGAGTCCCACAAGGCTCAATTCTTGCACCGCTCTTGTTTAGCCTGTATATGCTCCCACTAAGTCAAAAAAATGAGAAAGAACCAAACTGCCTATCACAGCTATGCTGATGATACTCAGATTTACCTAGCCTTATCTCCTAATGACTACAGCCCCATTGACTCCCTCTGCCAATGCTTTGATGAAATTAACAGTTGGATGTGCCAGAACTTTCTTCAGTTAAACAAGGAAAAGACTGAAGTCATTGCATTTGGAAACAAAGATGAAGTTCTCAAGGTGAATGCATACCTTGGCTCTAGGGGTCAAACAACTAAACTAAAAATCAAGTCAGGAATCTTGGTGTGATTCTGGAGTCAGACCTTAGTTTCAGTAGTCATGTCAAAGCAGTAACTAAATCAGCATACTATCATCTAAAAACATTGCAAGAATTAGATGTTTTGTTTCTAGTCAAGACTTGGATAAACTTGTTCATGCCTTTATCACCAGCAGGGTGGACTATTGTTATGGTCTTCTCACCGGCCTTCCCAAGAAGACCATTAGACAGCTGCAGCTCATCCAGAACACTGCTGCCAGAATTCTGACTAGAATCAGAAAATCTGAGCATATCACACCAGTCCTCAGGTCCTTACACTGGCTTCCAGTTACATTTATGATTGATTTTAAAGTACTTTTACTTGTTTACAAATCACTCAATGACCTAGGACCGAAATACATTGCAGATATGCTCACCGAATATAAACTTAACAGACCACTCAGATCATAGGGATCGAGTCAGTTAGAAATACCAAGGGTTCACACAAAACAAGGGGAGTCTGCTTTTAGTTATTATGCCGCCCGCAGTTGGAATCAGCTTCCAAAAGAGATCAGATGTGCTAAAACATTAGCCACTTTTAAATCTAGACTCAAAACTCATCTGTTTAGTTGTGCATTTATTGAATGAGCACTGTGCGATGTCAGAACTGATTGCACTGTATTTTATGTATTCACTGTGTTCTATTTTTAACTGCCAGTAAATTTAGAATTTAGATTCACATGAAATTTTTAAAAAGACAAATTATTGCTTTATTCTAAGTGAAATCAAACTTTTAAAATGCTTGTGTTAATAGTGATGGATGCCTTGTTACATGTGCTCTACAGCTTGAGTTTTTCTCCACATTTTCATCTGATGAACCAAAATAAGTTGTCAATGAGTCCCCAGTCATCCTCTATACAGAAAAAAATTATGATGAGAAGAAAACTGGTTTCACTTTAGGGTATAGAGTGACAGAGGCAACTGGAACAATGAAACGTTTTACTGCCTTGCAAATTCCTCTTATGATTATGGAGCCAGCACAAGTCATAAATTTAGCACTTTATTCCCTGAACAAATAAATAAATAAAAGATTAACAATGGAGAGAACCCTACGGTCAGTCTTTCACCCTGGACTGCCTTGCTATAGAATTTCTCCATTTATCAGCTCCCAGGAGCCTTCCTGACCAGATGACAGCGGACAATGGGAGCTGGGCTCCTCAGTAAACTGTTACCGACCCTAAAATGGGCAATAAATTCTCCTGTTTGGCGTGAAAACAACGTATCTGGAGGACTGCTTCAATCTCGTCTTAGTTTCAGAGCAGAAATGGAGAAGTGTGTCAGATGATGTCACCTAAGCAGAGCACAAACTACTAATAAAAGCAACAGCCTGCATCAAATTTTGATCTAGCAAAGTTCTTAAATCAATCAGTGGCATCTCTGAGGTGAATTAGTGTGTACTCTCCTGTCCAGGGCCCACACAGAGGCTCCGTCAAAGGCAGTGACCACAGAGTGATCGGTGATAATGGTAGACACATGTTCTACACAGTTCCTTTACTGTAAATATGCTTTCACACTTAAAACTCACAGAGAGCGTGAGAAACCCTCGGATACCCCCCTCCCCCCTCCTGCATCTGTCTCCTGTGCTGCAGATGTTGGGAAGTGTCTGTGCATTATGTAAGTGGTGAGTAAGGTCAGGGGCCTGGGGCCTTAATCAGGCAAAGATAAGGATGCTTCCCCTTTTATCCTGCACATTTCCTGATTCACACCTTAAAGGTGAAGAGAGCAGTTTCTGTGTTGATCAAATATTGATCCACCACATTCTGCCTAGCCCCTATTCTTCATTGTTTAGACAAACCAGGGATCCTGCCCCAAAAGCACACCATTGATTGAGCCAGAAGTTGACATGTTGGAAATCTCCAACAAACAGTTTGAAAATGCAATAGAAACAGAGTGTTACACTCTTCATGACATCAACCTACGAATAGTTAATTAACAGTTGCCTCTTTAAGGCTAGTCAATTAACTTGATGACCATCTTAGCAACATGTGGGTAAAAGGCAGACAAGTATAGCTGCTATTTAATTTAATGGTGAAATCTCCTAAACGGTTTTGTTAATATTACAGTTCAATACAATAAATTTTACCATTATTGTCATATTTTAAACACACTTCCTATTTGGGATCAGGAAGTTTATTTTTTATTTTTTTATGTATACTTTTATTCAGCAAGAATGTATTAAATTTATCAAAATTTACAGTAAAGACATTCATAACATTAAAAAAGGTTTACATTTTAATCAAATTAACTTCCCATTAAACAAAGAAAAAAAATATGCAAGTAAAAATGTTTTTTATTATTTGTTTTTTTATCTATATATTTATTATTTTCAAATCAACAATTTACAGAATCAGGTCAGTATACACTCAATTTAGATTTCTGAATGTTGATAATTTTTCTTGAGCACCAAATCAGCATATTAAAATGATTTCTGAAGGATCATTTCATCATAGTAACAATAACTTTTGTTATTTTAAAATGTAATATTACTTCACAATCTTTCTGTTTTTAAGCAAAAAAGCTCTAACAATGCTTCATAAAATGGAACTCAAATCATTTTATGGGCTTCCATAGAAAATACACTGAACATACACACACACCTTTGATATTGCAAAACTACAGCATAAACAGTCCAGCATATAGTGAGGCAACACATGCATCTGTAGACAGAATCATCAATGTGTTCAATCAGTCAGTGACTCTCTCTAACAGAAAGCAGCTGGTATGTGAGGAGACAGAAGAACTGAATAATAATGACTTCCCATGTTTAGCAGACATTTGAAGAATTCTTGTGATAATGATGTTTTTTGGGTTCATGGGGGGATTCATGATCCCAAAAAAACATCATCACAAGAATTCTTCAACAATGTGACTTCTCACTCTCTCTTCACCACACCAATATGACCTCTGAGCCCTGGATGTGTTGAGAAGACGCCAGGGTGAGTGGCTGTCTCTGCAAGGAGACAAGGTGACGGACAATGCAGGGCTGAAAAATGGTTGCTTGTTTAGGGGTCTGTGTGAACTGCTTGTTAATCACAGATGACAAAGTGGAAAAGTGAGTTCAGGATATTTTTTACCCTGAGCATATAAATCAGGACTTGACATGTGGCATCTCCCTTTCTTCCACTCACCAACAACTCAACAAGTACAGAACGCACAGTCAGTACATCATCACACTCACTGTAAAGTTAAACACAGCACTGAATTTCAACAGGTCACATCCATCTTTGCCTGTCTGCAGCTGTCTTTGTGAACAACTGTAAACATAACAGGCATGGCCATTATTATGATTGTTAATAATCAAATACTGAAGCCATGACATTCAAACTAGAAATAGCTCATGTATCAAATAATCAGTAATATCTGACAACAATTGGAAAACATCAACTGTATTTTTGTAAACTATTAAAAAGAACTAAAAAGGCAAAAAAAAAAAAAAAAAAAGCTGAAGCAATGATATTCAAACTACAAATAGCTCATATAAAAAGGCACTTCTAATAACTAAGCTAAACTAAAATAAAAAAAAAGAAAAATAAAAATAATAATGAAATTAAATGAAACAAAATTAAATAATTATACTGTATTTTTCAGGCTGGTCCAGCTAATTTGAATGAATTTTTGAAAGAAAAAGAGAGCTAAAAATAGAAGAAGAAAAAATAAAAGAAAAAAGTTAAAAACAAGCAAAGAAAGAATGTGTTTTATTATGAGACTTATTATGAGAGTTAGTAATCAAATACTGAAGCCATGACATTCAAAATACAAATATTTTCTCTTATGATGATTCACAATTATGATTCACATCCATCTTTGCCTGTCTTCAGCTGCCTTTGTGAAAAACTATAAACATAACAGGCACGACCTTTATTATGAGAGTTAATAATCAAATACTGAAGCCATGACATTCAAAATACAAATACGTACATGCTAGAGATGGTATGATCAGTATTTCTCTCTAAAGACTCATTCATTATCCAAAAATGACTTGCATAAATAGAAGGAAACAGAGCAGAGGGGCCACCGCTCCTGTAAAGGCTATGAAATCATTCTGCACATTGGGAAATAATTCCTAGCTAGGTCAAAAGTACAGTGACCCCAAAGGAGCTGCTGCGATTGACTGAATCTCACACCATGGTCTGCGAAACACGTAAACATACAGTGGTGGGCTAATAGAAGTGTGAGTGCAAGAGATGCTAGGGCCTTGCATAGACAAGAGGAGGAAGCTTGATTTTTCTGTCTCAAGGCAAGCAAACCTGACACTCGCTCAGTCTCTTGTATCGAGTGGAAAGAGCCTGTCGAAAAGGTCTGCGGGCAGCCCGGGTCAAGCAGGGTCAAGAGTACCAGGGTGATGGAGAATAGCTTCCTTACAGCGGTAAGAAGGAAAGATAACAGCTCCAAATCCAGCTGTCCAAGAGCAAGACCTTGTGTGCAATCACTTCATTCTGCCTCGAGATGAAGCGGTCGCACCTCCTCTGTATAGGAGCACGAAAGTGAGAGAGCATGCTGGTTTTCTCTGCGGGAGCCGAAATAAAAACTTAAGCCATTGCTATTGCGCATTAAAAGACTTACTGGGCCGTAGCAACTTTGCCTCCACCATGCCGAGATTGTTTGTGGGTAATGTGTTTATAAGAATTTCATGAATTAAAAAGAACAGAGACTGCTTTTGGCGAGCAATAAAATGGAGAACATTTTCTCATCTTCTCTCTCATTTCTCCTGAAGGGAGAATTATAAGGAGTTATAGTAATGACTAAATACTGTAAAAAGTGCAAATGAGAGGGAAATCGTTTCTTCAGATATGGCCACTCTTTGTCCCTGTGGTGAAAATAAAAAACATGTTAAAACAAACTTGTAGTCTTGCTGGGATATTAAATTTGTCCACTAACAATGTCCAGAAGTGGATCACATGACAATTATATAATTCTTGTTCTGAAACCCATGAACATTTTCATTACAATGTCATTTCCATCACATTTTTTTTTATTGTATTTAGCTGTAGCTTCTGAAAAAATGTATGCTTAATTGTCTTGCTATGACTATAAATGAAGGGCATTAAACAAAAGAAAAATAACTGAAAAAAAAAAAACCCTGACAGTTTTTAATTTGACCTTCATATATATTATATATACCCTGACAGTTTTAATATGACCTTCATATATATATATATAAGTGTTTTCAATTGAAGAAACTCAGATTATTGAAAAAATTATAATTAAAAAATGAGTAAATAGTAGCATCAGATGTTTGACTCCTAAAAATCTGGCCCTGCTCACATTTAGTGAGGTGGACAACTGATGGACAGCAAAGACAAACGAATAACACATAACTTATGTTTCCAACGGATACTGTAAACATCTCAGTTAGTTCTAATAAAAATGAAATCGAAATTTCTCTTACTGGAAACAGCAACCCCACTGACGCAGTGTGTCATTTCCCAGATGCAACTGTATTTGTGTTTTAGAGGAACTCATGGGGGGTTACGATTTTGAGAGAGCAGTATCCTGTAAATCAAATCAATGACAATTATAGTGTGAGTAACTCAGTCACGGCAATGAAGAGCAAGTCAGTCGTGACTGCAACAGCTCTTGACTCAACAGGCCAGTATAATAATTACAGAATGCAGATGAAGCCAACATAACACTAACTGTGAATCTGTCAAAATGTCCTTACTCCTTATAATCAGGAATAGCATGCACCTGTTCTTTTTGAGGGTGGCGCCAGTAGGGGTCCTGGTACCATTCATAAGAAAAAAGTTAAAATAAAATGAATTATAGTTCACCTAAAAATGAAAATTTTGTCTGCATTTACTCACCTTCATGTCGTTCCAAACCTGTATGATTTTTATGTTGAACATAAAAGAAGATATTTTGAAGAACGCTGGTAATCAAACAGTTGATGGTCCTTCCATTGTATTTCTTTTCGTACTATGGAAGTCAATAGGGACCAACAACAAAATTCTTCAAATTAACTTCTTTTGTGTTCAACATAAGAAAGAATTTATACAGGTTTGGAAAGACATGAGGGTGAGTAAATGATGACAAATTTTCATTTTTGGGTGAACTATTGCCTTAGTAAATAAAAGTACATTAATACATCTTTCAGCTTAATGCAGCTGTTGAATGTAACATTCCATGACCCTCTAAACAAGAGGGAATCTGGATTAAATAGGGAACACCTCACTCTGTTTTCCATTCACCAGCTGCAGACTGAGGTTAAAGGTCTGACCCGAGGTCAGTGCAGTTCTCAAAACAGCGGACACTGACCAGGACAGTCACTTCAAATCAGGCCGTGAGGAAAGAGAGCCTCTGCAAGCCTATTAAAGAGCTGAGTCCACCCACGCTCCAGCACAGAACCAGCTATACCACACAAGTGTCACATTCTCTTCCGTTTGTTTTGTTCTTCTCCTTTTCCCTGTTCCTGCATGGGCGTTGTGAATCCGAGGGAGCTGTAAAAAAGGGAAACGCAAAGCTTTCAGCCATAACAGCAATACATCCTGAGTGAAACTTTAGACAGCCATTAAGCTAATGGGCCACTCAGTCTGTGGTAACCGTCTCCTCGGGTTTCAGCTCTGGAGGCCCCCGGACCTCATATTGATATAAACATTGTGCAATAAGTAACGTTTATGAAGCATTAAATAGACTTTGATGGGCTGCTTTCAGGTAGAGCAAATTCAGTCCAGGTGTTTGCTGTTATTTCAATCAAAAAAATTCCCGAGATGACACATCATCAAGAACGGAACCACAATTTCAGCTCAATAACCAAAGACCAGCGTCAAACATTGATGCATTTCATGGAAATAAAGATGAGCGCGTAAGACAAGACGGCCGATGAGGATTCCACATGCGACGTGTCCAGATGTTCTAGATATTACATTAGGTTTAATAATTGAACTCTGCTTGACACTTATACTTATGACCTGCAAACTCCCAACAGGCCATCATCAGCATCGTCAGCAGAAGAAATATGGCATCATCTATGCGGCTTGACCGGTTCTGATGAGGTGTTGAGATGTTTTACGAGTTGACATCGGTGAGCAAATGAGAAATGAAGCTGAACTAACATTGACAAAACGCATTTGAATCATTACCCTGTTAAAAGCATATTTGGTTTTTATATGCACTCAGAATAAGAAGGTCATTATTCCTCAGACTAGTCCCATTGTGTACTGACTGAAAAGCTAAAGGAACGGTTAGCTAATGCTACGCATGAGCTGTGGCAGTGGGAAAGAGAGACCAGGTGCTGCTTCCACGGTTTCTGCAAAAATAATAAACAGCACAAATGCTTTCAGTCATTAATAATAATAAAAATTGTTTCTTGAACACCAAATCAGCATATTAGAATGATTTCTGATGGATCATGTGACACTGAAGACTGGAGTAATGATGCTGAAAATTCAGCTTTGCATCACAGAAAATTATTACATTAAAATAAAATTGATACATTATGTAATACAATTTCACAGCATTACTGTATTTTTTATCAAATAAATGCATATATATATATATATATATATATATATATATATATATATATATATATATATATATATATATATATATATACACACACACACACATACATACAGTGCTGTGAAAAGGTTTTTGCCCCCTCCATTTTTTTTTTCACACTTGAATCAGATCAAACAAATTTTAATATTACACAAAGATAACCCGAGTTACAAAGCAGTTTTGAAATAATGATTTAATTTATTAAAGTGAAAAAAGCTGTCCAAACCTGCCTGGCACTACGTAAAAAAGTAATTGCCCCCTAAATCTAATAACTGGTCATGCAACATTTTGCAGCAACAACTGCAATCAAGCGTTAACGATAACTGTTAATGAGTCTCACATCGCTGTGGAGGAATCTTTGCCTACTCTTCTTTGCAGAATCATTTTAATTCAACCACATCGAAGGGTTTTAGAGCATGAATGGAATGTTTAAGGTAATGCCACAACCTCTCAATCGGATTTAAGTCCGGACTTTGACTAGGCCACACCAAAACCTTAATTTTTGTTTTTCTTGAGCCATTCAGAGGTGGACTTGCTGGTGTGTTTGGGATCATTGAACTGGTGCATAACCCAAGTGTGCTTGAGCTTGAGGTCACAAACTGATGGACGGACATTCTCCTTCAGGATTTTCTGATAGAGTGCAGAATTCATGGTTCCATCAATGTTTGACTGTTGGTATGATGTTCTTTTTATGAAATGCTGTGTTGGTTTTACGCCAGATGTAACGGGACACACACCTTCCAAAAAGTTCAACTTTCGTTGCATCAGTCCACAAAATATTTGCCCAAAAGTCTTGGGGATAATCAAGATATTTTTTGGCAAATGTGAGGTGAGCCTTTGTGTTCTTTTTGGTTAGCAGTGGTTTTTGCCTTGGAACTCTCCCATGGAGGCCGTTTTTGCCCAGTCTCTTTCTTATTGTTGAATCATGAACACAGATCTTGATTGAGGCAAGTGAGGCCTGCAGTTCTTTAGATGTTGTTCTGGGTTCTTTTATGACCTCCTGGATGAGTCGTCGTTGTGCTCTTGGAGTAATTTTTGTAGGCTGGCCACTTTTGGGTAGGTTCACCACTGTTTCAAGTTTTCTCAATTTGTGGATAATGGCTCTGACTGTGGTTCGCTGGAGTCCCAAAGCCTTAGAAATGGCTTTATAAACCTTTCCAGACTGATACATGTCAACTATTTGACATGTATCATTTCCCCGGGTGCCACAGCATAAATGGCTGCCCACTGCTCTGGGTGTGTGTTCACGGTGTGTGTGTGTGCACTTTGGATGGGTTAAATGCAGAGCATGAATACTGAGTATGGGTCACCATACTTGGCTGTATGCCACGTCACTTTTTTTTCTTTTCACTATTTTGTTTCTCATCTGTTCTTGTATTTCTTTAGATCGCGGCATGATGTGTTGCTCTTTAAGCATGCTTCACTTTGTCAGACAGTTTCTATTTAAGTGATTTCTTGATTCAACAGGTCTGGCAGAAATCAGGCCTGTGTGTGGCTAGTGAAATTTAACTCAGCTTTCTAAAATAATGTGGTTAATCACAGTTCTTTCATGATTTAACAGGAGGGGGCAATTAATTTTTCACGTAGGCCCAGGTAGGTTTGGACAGCTTTTTCCCTTAAAAAATGTCCCTTAATTTAAAAACTGCATTTTGTATGTACTTGAATTATCTTTGTGTAATATTAAAACTTATTTGATGATCTGAATCTTTTAAGTGAGACAAATATGCAAAAAAAAAGGGGGTGGGGGGGCAAAACATTTTCACGCCACTTTTAATGAGTTACATATTTTCACACACATGAAAATGTGTCTGGTTATTAACAAAACCACATATACTGTACTATATACAGGTATGTGTATAAATATACATCTATGTATGTACATAATAAATAGTAAATAATATCAGACCGTGTAATTGTTTTGGTTTCATAAACATTGTGCTTCATAATTATTCTGCCATTTGCATTTTGTTGAAAATCCCACAAAAGGCTGTTTAATTGCCAGTGTGACAACTTATCCCATACAGTGTGACAACATGATTTATGCTTTTCTTCTGGCCAATAAAAGAAGGTTACAATAAAAATTTTTGTGACTTAAAGATATGTGACTACGCAGAAAATGACTTTCAAAAATAGACCCACGCTGAGAAACACTGACTGGACTCAAAAGTGTGACAACTAGCCCCGTTCATCCATAAAACGGCAACACACTCGCATTCGTGAGGAGGAAGAGAAAAAGAAAGGGATTAGTGCATCATCTCACAGGCTTCAGACCTCCTTCCCCAGTCTGTTTGCTTTTACCACTAAGGGAGTGATATCGTCCCCAATTAGAGGGGAAGTGCTTTTTTATGGGTTCTTCTCTGGAGGTACAGCTCTGGAGTACTGAAAAGTGCCACAAACAATGATCTCCTCACCCCAGTCCCTCTCACAGTCAAAGCCATTTGGAGTACTCATCCACAGCAGGCGCTCCAACACAACACACACACACACACACACACACACACACACACACACACACACACACACACACACACACACACACACACACACACACACACACACACACACACACACACACACACACACACACACACACAGATCCACAGGGGAAGGGGAAGAAAGAAGGGATAAGTACATCTTCTCACAGGCTCCAGACCTCCCTCCTGGGTCTGTTTGGTTTTACCACTGACGATATCATCCTCAATTAGAGGGGAAGTGCTTTTTTATGGGCATATAGAAATGTTCACACACATGCAGCAGACCCACAAACTGTCATATGGTTCTATATTTAAAAAAGGAATCATTAGGAAGTGTTCATCACCTGAGAAAAATAATAATAATAATAATAATTAGACCAGTGAAAGATTTGTACAACAACATGCTGGTCTTGATGTGTCTGTCAACATGGTGGAAACTGGCTGAATGCATAATGTGACTGAGCCATGCAGAACATGTTCCTGGATCAATATCTTTTGTTGGTTTTTCTAGCAGACAATACTAGGCCAAACACCACTCCTAATCTATCTGCCAAATCAAAGGGATCATAAATTGATAAGTATGCTGTTTAAGCCACTAACCACAGCCTACAGCATAATCCAGACCTCAAGGCCAGGAGCATACTCTTACATACAAGAATGAAAATGTTTGACAAACACAGATACAAAATACAATATATTATTATAATAGAATAAATGCAAAAGGGACTATTTTGCCCCACTACTGGTGTAAAATGATCCTCTATATGGAGATAGGAGGCCCCTGGAGTAAATTTACCCTAGCTGTTTTTATGCAGAGTATGTAATATTAGATATCATTTTTACCAAACTATTTATGTGACTAAATTTAAATAACTAAATATTCTAATAAAATACATGAATTTTGAAGTAATTGAACAATAACAAAACAAAAAAAGTTCAAAAGTTTGGGATCAGGAAGATTCTGACCCCAAATAAGAAAATAAATAAGAAATTAATACTTTTATTCAGCAAGGATGCATTAAATTGGTGATAAAATGCTACAAATGACATTTATAGGGTTACAAAATTATAATTATTATATTAAATAAATAATAAAAAAAAAACACCAAAACAACATGCTACTGTGTGAAACTTCTGTCCCAATACTAAAGGGGTGTCACCATACTCCAGGGGTCTCACTTTAATTTTTCCCTTCAAAATTAAAACAGTATTTTTTACTGTACAGCTTTAAATGAATAACTGTATCCAAAAGTATTCAATCAATGTGTTGAGATGATATTTAGGGATATCTATAATCAAGTAAAAACACGTTATTATTCAGATTTAGTTTCATGCTTTTACGTGCTATGATACCTTCAGCAGACTTTATGTGAGCCATTGTGAGCTTACAAAAGAAGCCGAGATATTACAGGAGAAAAGCTTTAAGACACACAAAAAAAGGCGATTTCCCACAAGCATGCTGTGCTCCATCTCAGTGAGCAGACCCCGCTAAAGCTGTCCACCTAGAACTCAGACATGCGGGAAACAACTTTCATTTCCCTCTTTGTGTGTTCAAGAGGGTGGACACTCACCCCCCTTCCCTTCCCAACAAAAGGAGGACACGGGGAGTGGAGGAGTAGGAGGTCTCCATCTTCAGGACCACTTCTCTAGGTGTAGATGAAGAGGAGGGGGAGACTGAGCTGCTGATGCCCCCCTGACTCCACAGCGGGAGCTCTAGAGGAATGAAAGGGAGGGCGGCAGGACTGGGATTCCAGGCCGCCTCTGTGGAGAGCCTCTTTCTCCCGGCCCGGCAGGCAGCGCGGACCGAACCCGCAGGTCAAGATTCCTGCACTTGCTTGCTTTATTCCTCTGACGACCAAACTAATCACACTTCCCACATTGTAGCCCCCTCACTACAGTTGGTTTCTCATGTTCAAAAAAAATAAATAAAAAAAAAACTGTCATTTTAACTGTAAAAATGCTATGGTTAAAAAAAAGGCCATATAAGCTGCTACCTTATCATATATAGTGCAGTTTTTGGAAGTGAAAAAGAACTAATCACCTTATAAATTAGCTTAGAATTGATGTTCCCAGAATTTCCTGTGTAACACTTCACATTTGATGCTTTTTCATTGAAATATCATGTTTCTTGTTAGTTTTTTCTTTATCTATTATGTACATTAGGGTTTCACATGGAAGCTTGTTTCTGCCATGGGATATAATAATAATAAATACAAAAATTCTGACTTCTGAGTTTATATCTCCCAATTCAGACAATTTTTGCAGTTTTAAGGGGAAAAAGTCAGAACTGTGAGATGTGAACTTGCAACTGCCTGAAAAAGTAAGAATTAAGAGATATAAATTCAGAATTGTGGGATAGAGTCACAGTTACCTTTTCTATGTTTTATCCTGTGACAGAAACAGGCTTTTGATACATCATATGTTGTAAATGAATGTTTACTGCATTATTTTAGTGTTGCGTGTTACTATGATGGTGTTTTGTATCTGTGTATCCATATATTAGTATCTACATCAGCTTGTGTGAAAAAAGCTACTTGTGATGAACTTTGATTCATCATGTGGCTTTTTCCTTACCAGCTGTTTTTTTTTTTTTTGGTTGTCACTGTATAATTAAAGATACATATTTTACTACAGAAGGTTGATATATTATTGTTGTATACAGTATAAATAAATAAAATACAGTTTTTAAACTACACAAGTAAGTTAAATCCATAAAACCTGTTTTTCACCCGCTATATAGCAGTGAAGTATACGATTACGGATGCAGCCTACGGGTTTCTATTTCAGTCATATTTAGAGCCTTTCTCAGATACTGACCCTTCCACAATTCCCTCTGCCCACCATTGTTCCCAGGTCCTCTCTTTCTCTGCATCTGCAGGTTAAGTCACACTGAGATGATTTACACATTATGTGAATACCACCATCCGGTAAAAAACATCCAGGGTGGCCCCTAGGAGCCCATGAAAATGCACACTCATACACATAACCACAGAACCTCCTGTGCTTCGCCCACGTTGTTTCTAAAAGTGCATTCCATCCTCCCACTAGCCTCATTTCTCGAGCCTTCATTTTCCCTCGGTATCAGAGTGTGAGCCTTGGGAGGCAACCTGCCACAGACAGACCTGCCAAATAAAAGCTCATTACTGCTAATGTTGCTCTAACATGCCACTCACAGGGGGGTGGGCCGCATGAGGTCATGGTTCAGCAAAGCAGGGCACCAACTAAAGTTAATTACACTCTTCCCGGTGGTTCCCAGGCGCTTAACCCGCTCAGGGTGATGCTGGGACTTCCTGCAGAGCTTCAGATACAACATGATGGAAAGTGATTACTTGCGTTTGCTACACACCAATGCATGCATTTATCAACAATATGTACAGCACAAATTTCAGCGCAAAAAAAAAAAATGCAATTAAACAATACTTTATTTATTATTAAACATTTTTTTTAATACTAAATATCTTTAAATATACCAGAAACTTAAAAATTGTAATATTTAAATAATTGAAGGCTTGTTTAAAGACAAATAAGAAATCAAAAGTAATTAATTGACTATAAACTTAAATGTCAATTTGCTTGCAGTGTAGACAGCATTGTTAAAGGGATAGTAAACAAAATAAAATGTGCTGAGTGTTTAACAGTGGTGGAGAGCGCTCAGGCTGCCTGTCGAGACTGTGGTTGGCTCTCTTGGGGATGCATTTGAGGGTTTTAAATATATTTCTCTAAGAATCTGACCTGCTTAGAGCTTCCCTATATTCCAGAAAGTTCCAGTCTCTTCCAGAGAAGTACACATAGAGTGTACAAACAGCAGCTTAATAAGAAGACCTCTGGATATTATTTTAGTTTTGGGATTCTTTCCAAGAAACTACTACATCACAGGTGTTGATGTTGAAGCAAAACTTTCCACTGAACAGTTGGAGAACTGGAGGGTGCTGAAAGTGTTCACACGGCAGCTAAATACACTTGTCACAATTCTACATTCAACAACCAAATTTACTACTGAAAAGTTCAGGTAGTGACAACAGCATTAACATTAAATTCACATTATGCAGAGAATGCATTTTGTCTATAGTGCTAGAAAAAAATGATAGCAACAGGTACGTGACTTCATTCTGACACCGCCGTTGTTTCTTTCTCCCACCAGCCCTGTGAAAGCAAGCTCTTTAAAAGCAAAATTTTTATAAAAATGCAGCACATCTGTTGATGGTGGTTTATTAGTAATTGCCAAAACAATATGCCAGATAAAATAATAATACAATACACAATACACAATTTTACACACCACAATCTGTCAAGGACATCTTACCAGCAAACATACACTCGTTCACATCCTTCTCCTTACTCTCTGAGGCAGACATAAATTTGTGTTTGCAGTGTGTGAACACAACAAACCTACAATGATAAAAATCCACCCACTCGTAATTTTTGAATCCTTTTTAAACCAAGTAAGTCTCACTAGGCCTGCCATTTTGATTCTCATGCAGTGTGATGTCACATTGCATAGGGCTGGGCCATGGGGCTTGACTGTCAGCCTCACATTGCTATAGTTTCTGCCGTCAGCGGATGTAAGCTGTCTTTCACTTTCTCCGCACTCGAGCAGCTGTAACGTCAACAGTGTCTCGTAAGCAATCCCGATGCTCTGTGTTTGGATGTAAGACTGAACATAAGAGTCTTCATTTTCTCCCAACATCTGAGCTACTGAGGATGCTGTGGATTACTTTTATTTTTCAAGGTAATGCGCCTCAAAATCTACCTAAATACGTGTATCACTCCAGACTCCTTTGTGAATGTCATGTCGTTATAGTGCTTAACGTTTTAACCGTATTTGTGTGCGAACATTAAGTATTTTTTTAACTGATCAGTGGTGCGCTTGTGAGATTGGTTTCATAGCGTGAGATTCATTCGGTAGCATGGTCGCATGGCTCGGTCAATTGATTCACGCTGATGACAGGTCAGTGCGGTGCCAGCTCTGTAACATCGCACTGTTTCGTCCTACTTTCAATGCATTTGGCTTCTCATATGTACTGCTAAACACTGGTTCTCTCGTTCTCAGTTATGTTTCTTTTACCGGCTGTAGATATGCAATGCAGACACCCGTATACGCAACACCCTCTTCTGGAGATGGGGCAGGAATATGCAGCTAATTTGCATTTAAAGTGACACACTCCAAAACAGCTCTTTTTTTAGACACACCCAAAAAATGACATTTTCCAGCTGTTATAATAAATGATCTGTTGGGTATTTTGGGCTGAAACTTCACAGATACATTCTGGGTTCACCCAAGACTAATATTACATTGTAAAAAGGGGCATAATAGGTGCCATTTAACCCTTCTCTTTTAAAGGATTAGAGACCTGTTTCCTTTCTTCCTTTCATTGCAAAAACAATTGAACGAGCGGTGTTCAACCAAGTCTCTGCCTTTCACACACAGAACAACCTCCACGACAGCAACCAGTCTGGTTTCAGAAGTGGACATTCAACCGAGACTGCCTTGCTCTCAGTTGTTGAAGCCCAAAGACTGGCAAGAGCGGATTCCAAATCTTCAATACTTATCTTGCTGGATCTGTCCGCTGCTTTTGACACGGTTAACCACGAGATCCTAATGTCAACCCTATTGGCAAAGGGCATCTCAGGATCCTCACTCCAGTGGTTTGAGTCTTACCTCTCAGGTAGGTCCTTTAAGGTATCTTGGAGATGTGAGGTGTCCAAGTCGCAACATCTAAATACTGGGGTGCCTCAGGGCTCAGTTCTTGGACCACTTCTCTTCTCTGTCTACATGGCATCACTAGGTTCTGTCACTAGGTTCAGAAACATGGCTTTTCATATCACTGCTATGCTGATGACACTCATGCTGACGCATCTCAGCTTGTCTAACAGACATTTCTTGCTGGATGAATGACCATCACCTTCAACTCAACCTTGCCAAGACAGAACTGCTTGTGGTTCCATCAAACCCATCGTTCCATCAAACTTTCACCATCCAATTAGGCACATCAACCATAACTCCTTCAAAACCAGCCAGAAACCTTGGAGTTATGATTGATGATCAGCTGACTTTCTCAGATCACGTTGCTAAAACTGCTGGTCCTGCAGATTTGCTTTATTCAACATCAAGAAGATCAGGCCCTTTCTTTCGGAACATGCTTCACAACTCCTTGTTCAAGCTCTTTTTCAGTCCAGGCTGGACTACTCTCTTGCCAGGTCTTCCAGCCAGTTCTATCAAACCTTTACAATTAATCCAGAACACGGCAGCAGATTAATTTTTAATGAGCCAAAAAGAATGCACCTCACACCTCTGTTTATCAATTTGCACTGGCTACCAATAGCTGCTCACATAAAATTCAAGCCATTAATGTTTGTCTACAAAACCACAACTGGCTCTGCACCCCTTTACCTAAATTCATTACTTCAGACTTATGTGCCCTTTAGAAGCTTGTGATCTGCAAGTGAACATCACTTTTGTGCCATCCCAAAGAGGCACAAAATCACTTTCAGAGACTTTTAAATGTTCCTTCCTGGTGGAATGACCTACCCAACTCAATCAATTTTGATTGCTTCCATTGTCCTCATTTGTAAGTTGCTAAAGATAAAAGCATCTGCTAAATGATTAAATGTAATGTAATGTAATGAAATTATTTTTTATAAAACAGCTAAATTGGCTAGTTTGTCTATTCTTTTTGCATTTCCAGCACTGGTTAGAAAAACTTCACAAGTGGTTTTGGTTTGAGGCATGTAGTTGAAAGAGGTGAAAGATAAAATTCTCAAGTACGCAATCATTTTTTAAAAATATTTTGAGAAATAGTTTGATAGACTTACACAAAAATAAACATGCAGCTCCATGGCTTATCTGGGGATAACTGTAACTATTTCTTCATCAAAGTCTTCAAAGGAATTTATCTTCAGGATATCTCACAATCCAATTGTCTAACTCATTAAATAATGATATAACTGAATCAAACTTCCAAAAATGCCATGTGGCCCTTCTAAGCGCAACTGGTTCCTGCTGCAGTGTGTCTAAAAACTGAAAAAAACTCCTCTTTCTTAAGCAGGGACTGCATCACCAGGCACAAAATTATGCATTCACATACCACAGCGAGAGTCTGGGTCTTAATGGTCTGGAACCTGCACTGTGAGGACAGATTTCCAGAGAGGCTTTTGTCACTCATTGGCAATGTGTGGTCTCCTATCTTCACCTTTTCCAAATGAAATCTACATTACCATTCAAAAGTTCTTTGATCTTATATATATATATATATATATATATATATATTTATATATATATATATATATATATATATATATATATATATATATATATATATATATTCATACTTTTATTCAACAAGGATGCATTAAACTGATTATGTGACAGTAAAAAATAATGGACTCCACATAGTGTAAATATTAACTGTTTCCAGTATAATGATGATGATAATAATAATGATAATAATAAATGTTTCTAGAGCACCAACTCAACCAACTGTTGAGCATCAGAATGATTTCTGAAGGATCATGTGAAACAGAGAGGAAAATCTCCTGCATGTCATTTTTGGAAGCTTCTCTAGGTCAGTGGCACAAAAAAATGCATCTCCCTGGTTGCATCCCACACATATTTCTAACAAAATTTTGTAATATTCTTCAGCAATTCAGCAACAACGCCCATCCTTAAATATTTATTTAATCCACAAGCCAAACGGACTACTGACGGCTGTTTACACACACCCCAGCTCTTTGCTGGGGAGTGGGGTGAGAGGGAGGAGCATTTGCAAAAATGTTTTCATAAGAGGTGAAGTGTGCTTTTTCAACACATTCCTTATTCCAAAGCATAGTGGTTTCTGAGTCACTGCCATACGACCTCATTACCTTATAAAAAGGACAATTATACAGGATATCATCTAAGTGGAGTAATAAATGTAGCATAAAGAGAAGGGAACGTCTGGCACATGCTTTGAAAAGGAGCCACAGAGCATTCAGTCTCTCCCTGACCAAGCAAGGCCCTGTTGACAGAGGCAGAGATGGCATCCACTGATAACGGCTGTTCATCATCACATTGCTCTCTGCAGCTGCATTGGCATTGCTAGTGGAGATGGGTCCACACTTACTTCAAACTGGCCATCGACCTGACTGGTCAAAGTCTTGCAGAGTGAATCGCTGTGGAGAGTGGACAAAAGCCATAAATGATGACAGACAGAATGTAGAGTGGCAGAGCACATGTAAACACTCTCCCACCAGAAGTGATTCCCCCCCAAAATGGGCTCTTTACAGGATTTAAGTGTCAGCAAGCAGTGATTAAAGGTCTTGGATGGAACAAGCAGTGTTACATGTTTCACTATTCATGTTTGTATGATAGCATCAAACTAATTTCTCACAATTCAGCTAATAAATAACACAACGGGTGATATGGAGATTAAGGTTAGTCAAGGTTTGCTAAAGAAAACCAATGCCATTAGGAAACTACCTCCTGACACTTCTTTAAAACAAGAGAGGAATGGCACTGAAGCAGCTATTAGTGCACCGATCTGAAGCACAATGGCCAGAGCTTGGTGAGCAATGGTCTTGAACATGTTTGAAACTGGGCACAGAGTAAAGACGTGTCTCTTCAACAAAGCATGTTATTCTGCAGACTAAGCAAAACTAAGACCAAGCCAACGCCACATTTCTCAACTTGGTGCTTCTTTCTGCTCTTCTGAAACCAAATACACCTCTATGTTTTGCTTGGCAGTCATGCTAACACTAAGGCGTAGCTGAACAGGTTCTGGCCAGTGCGTCAAGGGATTGTAGAGCGCAATGGAAACTCTCTGTTGCTCAAACTTCACAAACTCTCACAGTTAACATGCTAAAATCTAATCAATAGCTGTATAAACAATTTGGCTTAAAATGCACACTGCAATATATGTCAAGCATTGCTTCATTTCTCAACAAAACATCCAACTTAAGAAATTGCTGATGATAACTGTAGGAAAATATAACAAAAAGAGAGAAAATTGCTTGGGTACTTTGCATCTGACGATTTATAAAATTATTTAATAGAAAAATTGGAGTGTTGAACTGAACTGATCTTTTTACCTCCCTAGCACTTCTTCTAGTCAAAGTTGTGAACTGAAAATGTCTTTGTACAACAAAGATTTATTATATTAATCACCATTTTGTAATGTTAAAGATTATTATATTTAATCATCAAACAGCCGACTTAATTTGCTGATAAAAAAGAAGAAACAGGAACTCTGTATCTAATTATTTAATAGTAAAATCTTTTTTTGCCTTTCCAGCACTCCTTGTAGAAAAACAAAATAAAAAGTGCAGTTGTGACCTTGAAATGTCTTTGGTAAATTACTATACATCTGTCAAAAATTATTTTATTTTATCAGCCCCACATCCAGCTTAAGTAATTGCTGTTCAAAAACCTCACAGAAACTCTGGACTTAGAACAAAAGTGAAACAGGTTAGATTGTGATGTTGGCCCGTTTTATGCAAAATAACAGCCTAATTGCATTGCAAACTAGGGAATAGTGATTAGTTATCATTACTAGTGAAGCACAGCCAAGAACTTCAGAATGTTTCCTCGATGCAGAGATATTGCTTTGAAATATTTCTCAACCCTAGAAAATGCATATACCAAAAAAAGTGTAACAAAGCATGCTTGGGAAATAGAGCATCAGATACTTTGCAAAATAACTAAATTGAATTTTCCATCGTAAGAGAAAGCAGTTCCAAAATGGGCAGATTTTTTTTAACTAACAACGTCTAAATATATATATATATAAAAATAACAACAAGTTGACACACTATGCTGTGTCGTTTAAGAACCTCAGATTAGCAGGTCAGTCGTGTTGCCCTGCGCTAAACATTTAGTGTATCAGAGCCCGCCAGTCTCAGTCAGGGGCAATTGGACCTGGGGTTTGTTTTCCCATGAGTCATCTATAAACTCAAAGCAGTGTCCTCATCCAGTGTTTTACACACATTGTGTGATGTCATCCAGTCACTGGCCTGTGAGCACAGCAAAAATAATATTTAGCCCTAAAAAAAAGCATTTCTTGGACTGGTTTCTATGGTTACTTAAATATTGTGAAGAGCTGGTGGGACACCCATAACACTATAGAGGACAAAGGTTAAGCGTTGCTTCGTACAGTATTGTCTGCCAGTTTCACTGGACTCTGAATGATCTTTAAAGGCTCTTTAAAGAAACACAGACACATCTGGATATTTGAAAATACATCAATGGACAAACAAATAAATAACTGATAAAGATCTACTGACCAGAAAATCATGGTGTAGTACAGAGCTGCTGTAGGGCAGTAGTGGGCGGTGCTGTATGTGTGGTGACTGAAACTAGTCCATGGTATTTTTCATGGAGGATTACCAGGTTTACCTCAGTACAGAATTTTGTGAGACGGCACAATGGTCTGCAGCAACCTAAGTCCAAGAACTATACCCTTCTGCTCACCCCTTAAAAATAGCCTTAAACAAGAGGTTCTCTCACTGGGCCAACATCAACATCCAATAAAGCTCAAAGATAAACATGGGGCGGGTTCCATGGCAGAGTAGATTTCATCCCTTGGGAAACGTGGCCAATTCTCCCCCATCTGCTCAAACACAAACCTGCTGGCTTTTACGCCGAACAAAAACGACTCCTGTTAGAAAACATTAACTGGAATTTTTATGTGATTGTCTTTGAGCTGCTGGGAGAATTATATATCATGGTGACCATCGGTTTTGATTGGCCTGTATTGGTGACAGGTCCGTATCTCTTGGAATCGCATCTTCGTATGATTCCCTCCTGCACACTTTTAAGGGAGAGAGTGGTTTGAGTTTAAAAACATCAGCTATGCTGCCATCTCACTTTCACAATGTCCTTGACTGTGTACCAAGATAAAGAGAACAATTTTATGCTGGAGCACGTTCAAGAAGAGGACGAGTCGCAGGTGTTGCACTGCAAACGGAGGAACCTTGTTGAGATAAAGACAACACTTAAATGAGGTATAACAGAGCATAAAACTAACCATGCATAACTTCTCACACCTTGAATCCACAATGCATTTGACCTGTAAAAACAATTAGCTCAATAAGGGTTAGTCGTTCAAACATGGTTCTATATTTTCCATCAAAGGCAAAAAACCTAAGAAACATGGTTTAAAGTGCAATTGTATAATTATTTCAGCAAATCATCTTAACTGAATGGGTTAAACCATTTGAAAACTTCTATAGGGTCTTCTCCCATCGACTGGACCCTCAGTGTGTTGTCTGAAGTCAAATGTCCGGCGTATTGGAGTATTTCGGCCATTCTATATACTTCTCTCTTGTCAACAGATGTTTCAAGGCAATGAAGCAGCAGGAATCATGAGACGGGAAAGAGTGTGGGAATGAGCTTGAAATGACAACTAAATGCATGTTTTATTTTTTTTTTGTGCGAAAGTCAATTCGTGCATTACACCAATCTACTGCAGATCTGTCACTATGTGCCAGTGAGCAGATGTTTGGCTTTTTAATGATGCAGCATCTGGGATTCTTACAACAGCATATGATATAATAACAACCAAACCCAAAATACTTTGCGAAGCACACAGAGTTACCTTGGGTGTTTACATGCGTCTCTTTTAGGCATGTCGCCAAATTACCAAGCTGTAATTTACAAAAATAAAGACTTCTAATTAGTTTTATTATATTAAAATGGCTCCTATAATTTGTGTGTGTGTGTGCTAAGGATAAGAATGTCACAAGTCCAGTTTTAGGTAAGGTGCACTGTTACAATTTTAGTTTGGCAGACAAAACAATTGGTGAAAAAAAAACTTAAATACACTATACAAATTGAATTAATATAATATGTTAAAAAATGTATATATATACATATATATATATATATATATATATATATATATATATATATATATATATATATATATATATATATATATATATATATATATATATATAATTATTACAGTTGTGGTCAAAATTTTACATAGACTTTGCAGTATCTGTAAAATATTAATTATTTTATCAGAATAAGAAAAATCCTACAAATTTTTTTTTTTTTTTTAGTACTGATCTGAATTTTCACATAAAAGATGTTCACATATAGTCCACAAGAGAAAACAATAGTTGAATTTAAAAATGACCCCATTCAAAAGTTGACATACATAAACAAACACGGTTACATGGATGATACACAACTTAAGCTGGCTTATCTGGTAAACTTGTTTTATGGCCCAAGGTCAGTAACACCACCCCCCTTTGCAAATTCTAATGCATGCTGACATTAAATAATTCTTGATTTGCAATGACTTGATTTATCAATTCTAATGATTGCAGTAATGAAGTTCAGCTCAGGTACGGAAGGCTAAATTAGATCATCCACAAGGAGTGGGTTGGGAGCTAGATGAAAGGAGATCAAGGACACACAAGGGCCTTCCAAATGTTCTCCACCTCCAATAAGTCTAATGAAGATCTGGAACTGCCTGTAATCAAATGCACCTGAATCGTGCTGGTTCTAATTCCCTCTGAAGATCATGTTAATATTAAAAGCCCTGTTATTAGAGAATGAGGTCCAAAAAATTCAACAGCTCTGCTTACATCACCTCCTCTCTGCCTGGGGTAAAACCAGAGTAAACAGTTGTTATTCTGCTCTGGAAAACTAAATTGTTTTGCACTGGAATCAGACGTCTAGGAATTAAAACAGCTGGTTTAAAAACTAAAAACAATAATTTCCGTGTGGATCAAGGAGATCCTGTAATATTGACTGTTTATATACTGTAGTTACATAGTAACTGGCATCTTGCCTAAAACAAAGGAAAAGAGGATGAATTAAGAAAAAAGATGTTGGAAAAGGTATCTGTTACTGATATAGTTTTGGTTTCAGCCCAGGGTTTAGACAGTTATATGGGAAATCCCATTACCCATCTAAACATTAGGCTACAGGCCAGAAGGATCTAGAGCTTTAGCTGTGATTGATTCCCCTTCATCTAACACATACAGGCCTCTTAAAGTGAAACAAAACCATTTTACGAAATCAAAGGCCATTCTGCATCTGTGCTCTATAGATGGACAATTTCACATAAAGACTTGGTCTCAATAGTCAGGTTTTCACCTGCATTTTAATTTTATAAAAATGGATGGGATGGGAATTACATTTCCAAAATGTGCATAAAAATTCCAAGATCAGAAGATGTCTTCATAAACCATGATGGAAACATGTGACTTTGCCTCAGATCATGCAAGCGAATGGCTCAAACTGTAGAGCTATTGTGCTAGCAATGCAAGGATCATGTGTACAATTCCCAGGAACTGTATAAACTGAAAAACAAGAAAAAACATCTGCCAAAATGCATAAATGAAAATGTAATGAATAATACACTCAGAGAATAAAAGAAAACATGTTGCTCTGGTCATTCTGCAATGTCAGAGCCAAAGCCTTTCATCAAAATGACTGGCTGCTATTTTCACTCCCAGACATAAGACGATGGAATGGGATTGGAACGCTGCTTTATTAGCAAATTAATTTTGCAAAATTTTAATTTTTTTTGGAACTTAATGGAAATTTGTAACATGGGTGGAAACATAGAGTGCCCTCTAAACTTTGGAAACACTCTATAAGGATACAAAAGCTAAAATGTACTAATTAGGCACTAATATGTACATTTATGGTACTTACATGGACAATTTAGGGGTAAATAAAATGTACTTTTTAGCTTTTATACTTTAGGGTACCACCCCAATGACAGCTTTGTACCTTTTTCCAGAGAGAAGCTTTCAAAATGTGGTTTTTGGCAATACCAGTATGAATCCGTACCATTTCTTGACAAAAACATTTAAATATATTCTGAATTCTTTTGTAATGAAATGTGCTTCATAGTTTATGTCGTCCCTTATCAATGCAAAGTCATCAGAAAATGCTTAGCCTGGGGTGATTTCAAACTTTTGGAGGAAACTGCAGCCACTGACCACACTTAAATAAGACTTAAATAATGTAAACTTAAAAGTATTTGTGTATATGCAATTCTTTGACAAAAACAAGCTTCTCTTCTTTCGTGAAGCTACAGTCAAGCCACAAGTGAGCGCTCCAAACACCATGTCCAATTTCAATTCTTCAGCGTTTTCATTGGGTTATCAAATTAAATCTGCTCTGAGTTGGTCCTGGGCATTGTAAGAGCTATGTGGTATTCTGGATAGGTAAAACAAACCAAGACCCTCGAAAAGTGAGATTAGAAGCGCGTTTGGAGAAGACGCTGATCTGAGGGGGCCTAGAGGCATGAAAGAGTAAAAGAGCCCCATAGAGAAAGTGGTGGATGTGTGGGCCGTGAGCCAGCCGGTACTGATGGTTAACTAGTGGGGTAAGGAACTGTGTTAAACTCCTTCACCTGGAACAGCATCTGTAAACATCCAGCTGTGCAAATACATACGTGTTGAGTGTTCCAGGCTGGCTACCTTGCATGAGGGCAACAGCAACACAAACAAACAAATGCAAAGCGGTTTAAATGTAATGACTTCTGTGGTGTAATGAAATCAAGCATGGCAGATGTTTCAATACTTTCCTTCCGCCCATTACCAGCAGAAAGACATCTATTAAATGTTGGATAGAATTGAATGTGTTTGTTTTGCTTTATTCTTTGCAGTTTCATATTTTAGTTGGTATACTAAGGGATTATAAAATCTTATCTAAAGTAACTTGAAGGAAACTGTTTGCTGCGGGTCCTGCAGAACATGGTGACTCCAATTATTATCAAGGTTGTCACATTTAAAAGGAAAAAAAAAAAAAAAATCTCAACTCAGGATTCAAAGATAAGGATGGCCCACCGGCCCAGAGCCCATGTGCCAGAGTTTTGGGCCAGTTTATGCATCAGTAAGAATGTGTTGAATGTACTGAATAATACACACACACACACACACCTGTTATTTTGCAATGTAATTTTTTATTTATTTCTGCCACATTAATACCAACAGATAGCAATAATCAATTTAGTAATTGTGCTAATTTAGTTTAGTTTAACACATAAAAATAGCAACACTAAAACTACAAAGTAAAAAATAATAATAATAATAATAGAAATAAATAAAACAAACTAGAAAACAATGAAAATACTCAAATTAATCTACAACAGTAATAGGAGTAAAAATTGTCAAAAAAAAGTTTCAAAGTAAAAAAACAAACAAAAACAAAACAACAACAACAACAACTAAACTGAATAGAAAAAAGTGAAAATAAAATAGATATAAAAATTTAATTAAAACAATAATAGCCAAATCTCTTAAGTCTCTGGGATGGAGGCTTGAGTTGGTCCAAGAACATAATAATAATAATAAATTGCAAAAAACCTGGTAAGCCACATTGAACTTTAAAAAAATGTTTCGAGAAAGCGGCATTACCTTTAACGCACCAAATGATCAATGTTCCATGGCAGAGAAACATCACATGTATTTTACCATAGTGAACTTCTTTCCTATGCATCATGGCACATGTTTTGGCAGGCGAAGGTGTGTTTCCAACTCAATAATAAAAGCTAAGTGCTTTGCAAGCCACGGTTAAGCAAAAGACTAACCTATGCTTGGCACCCACCTGGCACATGAACATCGTGCATGACATCAGAGGCCTGGAGCCCTGTTAAATCATGTCCCAGCAGGGCTTTTTAACACCATGGTCAGTGCGGACCGCTGGGTAACAAAAGCAGGTGGGGATGAGGAATCCCTACCACAAACCACAGTGCCACAGAGGGTCAGCTTCCATGGCATCACAGTCACGCTATTTCAGAAAGGGTACATAGGGAGTGTTTGGCTCCTGAAGCTGGTTTGAGCTGGGAAAGACGTACCATCTCCCCAAGAGGACCAGACCCCACTGCAGTGGCAGGAACAGTTCCATTAGCTCAACCCTGCATGAGTCACAAAAACCTGAGGTGTTTGCAAAGACACGTCAATAGTGTGAGGTTGCTTTTTAAGAAGAACAAGGAAATTCTGAGAGAAACTTTGAAGGGCTCTGGACTCTTTGATGGAGCTGGTCACTAACATGACTTTCAAGACACATCAAATTTCCTCAATTTTTTTGCCAACGTACTATTTGATGGAAGAGCTGTATGATATCCCTTTTCCACTTAATTGCTCCTAAGCTGGTGTTTGACCAGAGAATTTGCAAATCTCTAATTTTCCATTGCACTTTAGAAACAAGAACTGACATACCCTACCAGACTTCTGACAGACCATTGCTTTAAAAATACATACCTATGATAGGCTATGATACTAAACACTGCAAATACACATAGTAAATACAAACCTTTGCCTTAGTAAATAAGAAAAACAGCACACACACAAATACAAATAAGAGCGTTTAAAAGCAGTTGCCTTACAGTGGATAAGAAATTGAGTTGCTACTATGCAGAAAGAATTCCGGGAGAATAAGCATTAAGTGAGTCTCAAGCAAATACTTAATTTTACGCTAAGGCAAAAGTAATTAGTACCTTTCTGGTTTATCTAAAAAGCATAAACAATGCCCATAAACAAACATAATTTACTGTTATCAAGAACATATTTTTGACATTAACAATTATTTAAGCATCTTTATGCCGCATGACATAAGGATCGGAGGTTATTTATAACAAAATATAAATTTAGTGTAGTAAAAATTAAAGTGGCTGGAATAGGTGTGCAGAGCAACATGAATAGAAATAGTGTTTCTGTAAACTGAAAAGGGTCAAATTTGGCCCATAGCTCTAACACCAGCACCTGCACCCTATCAATGGAAAAAAGGATATGAATATCAATAACTCTTTGACCACAAGTTTAGACAACACATATGTGATGCTACTTTATATACATAAATGAATAGAAAGTTAAAACAAATATTCTATATAGCATCAAAACATATAAGAAATGTTAATAATAATAACCCCCAACACTTTATGGCCATTCTGGACATTTGGATCTCTATGGGAAATGTTTTTAAAGGCCAAAAGATTTAATTTGCATTTGTGGCATCCCTTTTTAACATTATCCAGAGAAATACGCAATTTAAAACTCAGTTTGTAGTGTAAATCATTTAAAACAAACAAACAAACAAAAATCATTTAAAACAAACAAACAAAAAAGCTTTCGTGCTGCATGCATTCTCACTGTTGCCCTCTTCTGGTCTTACATGACAAGGTGAATAATGATCGCCCTGTTCTACAGTCTGCTCCTGTAAAGATACATACATCTACTTCCCAAACAGCAGCATGAAGAAAGGCCATGATGGAAAAAGTAGAATAAAAGGCACCATTCCAACTGTGAGGATCAAGATAGATGAAGATGATGTCATACATGAAAGATGAAGATAAAGGTGGATTTAGAGGTCTTGAGAACATTCTAGAATCTTATCAACAAGGCAACTCTTCTCAAAACTCTTCTCAGGCAGAAAGTACAAACACTATGCTGATCAATCCCTGACAGCCCAATTAATTCTGACAGAAGGATTAAAGGAGGGTGACTCCCAGGTCATGTGATCATTGGTTTAATACACCCGAAAAATGAGACCCAAACATTTACTTTCCTGTGGTCCCGGGGTCAGGCCCTTTGATCCCACACAACATGGGCAAGAAGAAAGGAGCAGATGCAAGAACAGAGCTGACTGACTCCTGAGGCGACCAGTTGGAGACACTGCATACACTACCATTCAAAACTTTTAGATCGGTAATATATTTTTCTTTATTTCTTTTCTTTATTTAAAAAAAAAAAAAAAAAAAAAAAAAGACTTAAGACTGGAGTAATGGCTGCTGACATTTCAGTTTTGCCATCACAGTAATACATTAAACATTTTTAAATCATATTCAAAAAGAAAAGTTTTTTTTTTTTTTAAATGGTAATAATATATCACAATATTACTGTTTTTACTGCATTTTTGACCAAATAAATGCAACCTCTGTGATCATAAGAGACTTCTTTCATAAACATTTATAAATCCTAGCATGCTTAACTTTTGAATGGTACTATATGTCAGAAACACAATCAGGCAGTATCCAATGCTAGGAAGAAAAATTCCTTTCAGATCTTTTTAAAAACTTCTTCAAGTAGGTGAATTTCACAATTCAACTACTTGAGATTTGTTTCAGCTCTTGTAATGAAAATGTCAAAGTATATACAGTGCCCTCCATGAGTATTGGAACAGTAAAGACAAAATTGCTTTCTCTGCTGTGGAGTTAAGACATTTGCAAATATGATTAAAAGATGAATATGTGACAAAACTACAGAATGTCACATTTTATTATTAGGTCTTTCAACAGATACATGTTTTACCAAATAAAAAGGACAGCACTTTTAGAGTTCATCCCACTATTTGATGTGAGCATAAGTATTGGAACAGTTGAATTTAAGGCCGATGTAAAAGTTTAAAAGCTAATATTTAGTTGCAGATCCCTTGCATGCAATCAGAGCAGTGAGTCTGCAACCCATAGACATCACCAGACTCTTGGTCTTATGCTTTGAATATGCTTATGCTTTACCCAGCCTTTAATGTAGCCAATTCCAACTGTTGTTTGTTTAAGGGAGTTTCTGTCTTTAGTCTCCTCTTCAGCTGGTGAAATTAATGTTCAATCGGATTTAAATCTGGAGATTGATTTGGGCAATCTAAGACTTTACATTTCTTTTCCCTGATAAAGCCCTTGACTGAACTGGCAGGGTGTTTTGGGTCATTGTCCTGATCCAATATGAAGTGCTTTCTAATGAGTTTGGTGGCATTTACTTGAATATTGAATATTGGTAGCCAAGATGATTTTGTACCCTTCCAAATTCATTCTGCTACTACCATCATACATTAAGTCATCGATAAAATTAAGAGTTCCTGTTCTAGAGACAGCCATGCATGTCCATGGCATGACACCACCTCCACCAAGCTTTACAGATGAGGTTGTATGCTTAGAATCATTTGCAGTTCCATTTTTCTCCACACTTTTGCTTTCCGATCACTAAAATAAAGGTTAATCTTTGTCTCATCGGTCCATCAACTAATTTCCAAAACTCTACTGGCTCACATTTGTGAAGAATCTTGCCTTTCTATTTTTGGTGCTGATCAGAGGTTTGCATCTTGCTGTGTGTAGCTTCTGTAATTCTCTGTCAAATTCTCCTGCGGACTGTAGATTGACAGAGCATCACCCCAGCTTTCTGGAGGTTGTTGGTGATTTTACAGACATGTATTTTAGGGTTCATTTTCACAGCTTTTATGATTTGTCTGTCATCATCTACTGTTGTTTTTCTCAGCCGATCAGGTCGTCATTGGTTGCTGATGTCGCCGGTAGTTTCCAAACTCTTGATTTCTCCATGCCCTTTGTTTTTCCTTTAGTTCTAATTGACTTCCTCTTTTAGCATCCAAATTGCTTGCTTTTCTTTCAGAGTCTGCTTCCTCATCTTCATCCTGGTTTGTGTGTGTCATCATTGAATGCAAGACTAAGAATGCAGAAGCAATGGATATAACTTATAAGACACATTCCCTGCTTTTAATATCTGAAGAATTAATGCAACAGGACACAGCTGAAAACTTAGAAAGGCCTGTGAGGCAACTGTTACAACACTTATGCTCACATCAGATAGGGAGATGAAACTCTAAAAGTGCTGATCTTCTTAGCTGGTAAAACATCTTTGTGTTGAATCACCCAATAATAAAATGTGACATTCTGTAGTTTTGTCTCATATTCATCTTTTAATTTACAGATTTCTTGACTCCACAGCAAACAGAACAATTTTATCTTTACTGTTCCAATACTTATGGAGGGCACTGTATACATAACAATTCAAAAGTTAACTGCATTTTGGACTCATTTTCTCATCTTTAAGATGATTTTATTGTATCCTGGCCATGTTCTTAACAGATTTTGTGTATTTTCTTATAGGTCACTCAGATATTAGTAATTAAATTTGAAATAAAATTATTCTCTCATTACAAGACGTCCATCTGATACTGAGTCAATACAGGAGAGAGAAATATCATCCGAGTGAACTTTCCTGCTAAAAACCTGCTTTTGTGAGCAGCCACAGATAATAGTTCCAGTGTTATCGATGGCTGAGAGCCAAATATCTTGTTGCTTTACAGAGTGAAGAAAGAAACACTGCACGGTTACTCAACCATGTGTAACCCAAGTTAAGTGGTACAAATTGTTTATTAACAGGTATTAAGTCATAATACGATCCAATGAGATGAGGGACACATGTGTTGCTTTAGATATCTGGGCTAGATACTGTCCATCATACATGATTTACACAAAACTAGAAGCAAAAGTTCAACAATCATGAAGAAAAATTAATCACGGATCACAGCCTAATAATGGGCCCGATGCTGACACAAAGAAACATAAATTCCATCGTGCATGTAAAAGTTCTAAGGAATGAATAAAAGTATAATGTTCATCTTTGAAAGTCCATATATGTTGTGTGCTCTATACTATAGCTCACACATACTGAAGACTTCAAGTAAATTTTAGTTCATGGGGTCAATGCTGTTGAACAAATAAAGGGTTGTGATGGGGAACTCCCATCATCCACGTGTGCTCTTTAACAGTTTCTGTAACAACAAAGGGAAGAAACACAATTATTTAGAGTAGAGGGTGGCACCAGTGACATGCAAAGGGGTAATTACTAGAATGCGAACAATAGCCAGAGTGTATTATTTCAGTTTTGTAATTTAAGGACCCTTACACCTGCAAAGTCAATTTACAGTAGACAGATACATACAAACATACATATATATTAATTTATTAATAGATAATTTAGCCCAAATATCATTTAGAAACACCCAGTTTTTCTGTTACACCTCTGTTTTTTCCCTCAAATTTACACTTTCCATGGCAGGGCTCTACATTACACACCTGTTTTCAGAGGCGGCCATGCTGAACCAGTCTGCGCCTGAACTCCGTAAAGCATGTAATTCCTAACATGTTTAGTTGTGACAGGCCATCATGACTTCGCTGTTGATTTGGAACAAGCAGAGCATATTTCATGACCCTGCTGCTCAAGTGCATCTGTACAAGGAGCACTCTGCACACAATTACATCTTAATCAAATAAGCTGCCTGCCCTCGTGAAAATAAACGCAGCGCGATGACTCAAAATTGGCCGGATCTCTGTTCAGTGTTATTGTGACTCATTTGATGTGGTGCCCCATTCAGATCTATAGTGCTGGAGAAAATATCCATCAAAAGGGTGGTTGCAAGATGATGTAGCCGGATTCCGGCTGCAGTACAAGTGTGTTCATTTGCTGCCTTAATTCCTTTTGCAGGTCATGCAGGACCTGAGCCTCAAAACAATAGATGAATAAATAAATAAAAATCACAGGAGATTCAGCTGGGCCTAATCTACAGTAAAACACTATATCTAAACTAAACCTAACAGCAATCAACACGGCAGCTCTGCCAAAGCATGGATTGCATTTATGATTAAACTTCAGACACATGCTTTCATTCCTGAATATTTAGTCTGTTAAAAAGAAAATGCCATCCTAAGGATTCGCTCACTCAGATATCTTGGCCATTTTATTTTATTTTTTTCAGAATTTGGGGTGAACTGTTTAAATTTGTATTAGTGGGGGAAAAAACCCCCAAAAATGTAATTTAGGCCTCCATTCTTTATGGAATATATAATTTCCCTTTTTTAACCTGGGCATGATCGGGAGTGTGTTTTGTACCATTTTATTCTGATTTGTTTAAAGCAAAATTCCATGCACTCCAGTATGGTGTTTAAAGTCATATTAGAATCTATCATAATCAGCACAGGGAGCACGCAGCTGCCAATTTCTTTCCATTTGTGTGTTGATATGAACTCACCCAGTTTCACTCTAAAAAACAGGCTGCATTGCTAACAGACTGGACCTGCAGATAAGCTGCCATTCACCTAATGTAGCTCTTGGCACTCCGCTAATAAACAAATTGATTGCTGTAACACATACTGTTGAGAAGATCAATAGGGTGGCCACGGGTGACATCTGCTAACAATGCAGCCTGATCAAATTAATATGCATTGGAAACCTAACCCAGTCAATCTCAGGTACCCACTGTGCTTGTTAGAGAACATCACTGCCTCAACACATTGTTGGACCTCAGGCTAAAATAAATCAACTGAAGTATAAAGAAGGGAAGTTGGAAGTACATTTTGTCTGAAAGTTCAATGGTGCACAGACCAGAGATAAAAAGAAGTCACTTTCGAACCTTTACGAAATAATAAACACAACTAAATGTTTACATGAGAGACCAGCACTCACAGAACAAAGGTTCAAGAAAGAACAAAGGAAAGCAGCATATTTTGTCCATAGGATCATCTTCACTACATTTAGGGGAAAATGAAGATATATGGCACGTGCATTTAAGGACCATTTTAACACTCATGCCTTGCAATATATGTAACAATGAACAAAAATGCTAATAAGTACTTACAAAGTGCTTTTAAAAATAAATGATATAGTAATGATAATTAATATAAATTAATACAATTCATATAATGTGGTATTATTATTTATTAAATAAAATGTTATAAATCTACTATCTAAATTTATAATAACCATTTTTGCAGGGCAAAAATAAAATGTCAATATTTTCAGCTACTCAACATTGTGGGATATTGGTTGAAAGTTTTAGTGTCTACATAGCTACATTGATCTAATGCAGCTTAGAGGCATCTTAATTAGCTTAATTATTATGGTGGTGTTGGATACCTTTGCAACAGCTCTGACGTGGTGAACTTTGATGGTTGCTGATTTCTCCTCAAAGGCTTTCACCCTAGACTCCTCCGCTAGCCGATGCAGGACAACCAGGAGGTTGAGCTGGGCCTGTGGACACAAGAGAAAAACCAATTAGTTCATTCATTTGTCACTTATCTGACATTTATGCAATGTAAATTACAGCACACTTATTACTGACACCATACTCTTTAAGCAATCTAGGGCATGTGAATGGAATACACTGAGAACCATTGTTAACTGCTTATTAATTGTTAATTAAATAGGATTTATTAGGCAAGGCAAGGCGTTTGCAGAATTTACAGACTGTAAATTATTGCACAAATGACTTTGGTTTATTACTCAAGATAAACACGCAAAGGTAGAAAACATATTAGTTTCTTTTAACCCAAAAACTAAGCCAGAGCTAAAAAGAACCACAATGCTTAAGTGATGGACAGCCATGTAATCATTTCAAGAGGCTCTTAGTGACTTGGTGCACAAAAGGCCAAACGCTTGGAGTCAAGAGGACTATCCGATGTTTTGAGCGACTCAAGTGAATATCATCCGCCAGGTGTAGCATGCAAGCTTGCCCTATACCTGTCCATGGATCAACAGATAAGTACCGCCGTAAAGGAGGATTATGTTACAGGAACTGCTAGGCAGATCCAGGAAAAGGGGGTGTCAGAGAAAGACAAATCTTCCAGCCCTCCCCAAAGACATCGATCCTTTTGCAACCTTGTCAGATTATACAAGGAATTGTTTCATTTTCAGCACTTCATCTGTCTTGGTGCATTTTTTGTCACGAGATGTTGAACGGAGGTCTGCACTCTGGGATGGATTTCACATCATCTTTGAGCTCAAATAAGTTTTACATATTTAAAATCACCACCACTTGTGCTGGAACATGTGCTAACATGACAATGCTGTATGCAACATACTCTACAACAATATGAACCAAAGAAATAAACACAGAGAAGGAGGAAGAAGGACTGAGGAAGGAGATTTGTGTTGTGAACATATTCTTAATATTCCTAATAACAAAATGTGAAATTTATTTTCTGCAATTTCACCTTCACTGTAGTCTGCGCTGTGTACTACTACAAGCTGTTATATGAAGAAAGTTCTGTATTTTATCCCCTGCACTTTCTCTGTCTCAAAAACACACATACACAAATGAAACAAGTGACCACATCAGTTGAACCACATCCAGCTAGTTTTCCTAATGATTTCAGCTGAAAAAAGGCAGCGCTCCTTGTGCATCTACACAACGCCATTTGGATGTAATTTAAATCTATTAATACCTCTCCACTAATTGTGGGTCATCTCTGGGGCGTCTGAATACTTCTCCAACAGCTGGTCTTGAGAGTGTTTTCGAGAAGGTAACAGAGAAGCCCATGCAGGCTTCCCCTGTGCCAGAGGCTTTGCCAAAACATAACGACTGGGCTGAACTGATTACAGCGAAGGCTGTCTCTGCTGCCTCGCTCAGACACGGAAAGCACATGGAATCCTCACTGAGGGCAGAGGAGTGCAGAGAAACCTAGTTCACACTGCACCATTAAAAAACCAGATGAGTTAACAAGAGTGATACAACAAAACCAACAGGGCAATGATGTTTTCTTGGCCTTTAGGCCTTCCTGTAGCTCAAACAGTAGAGCATAGCACTAGCAACTCCTTATGTTCAATTCCCAAGGAATTTAACCAACTAACTTAAAAAAAAAAGCACCATCTTTGCACTGTAAAGTAAGTTATATGAGATATGCACTGAAAATTTTCATTCTGGACAATACCGATAATTAATAAAAAAAAAATAAATAAAAAAAAAGCTCCATTTAAATATTATATACTATTTTGTCTAAATAATATCAAAAATCAATCACTTTAAATTTTACAGGAGATCATTTAATTTTGGGCATCACATCATTAGAAATTATTGAATAAAAAAATCTTCATATTGACATTTGCTGAAAATTATAAAGTGAGCATTAACTGCCAATGTAAGATAAAAAAATATAAAGAATGGGCATGCACAATTTAATCCAATACTGACAAATTAAAAATAATAATATTGGCCAATTACAATAGGCTCTGATTGTGCTTCCCTAATAGATAATTGACAAATATACAACAGAAATTTCAAACACAATTCAGTATGCAAATGAATGCAAGAAAGAAGACCAACAGCTCCTGGTGAACATTCTAGCAACATAAATCAATTCTAACAATGTAAGATTTTCAAATATCTTAAAAAGCACAAATTCAAAGCATTCACCTAACCAGACTCAACAGACCAGGATTTGCATTTATCAGCTCTTAAATAAACACTCTTAAATAACCTGCAACCACCAGTTTCAGTTCAGGAACCCATCATCCAATTACAGTAGACAAGCCAGGCACAACTTCTAAAGACCTGGTGTGAAAATGCCAGGAGCTGTTTGCCAGGGCCGCCAAAACAGGCCTTTGATTTTCCACACTTTCCAGAGAGATGGAAACACCAGGGAGGAAACGTTGCTGTCGGGGGGCAAGAGTGGGTCTACGATTTGGGGGGAGATCTGGAAAAAGAAAACAGACACTTTTTCACAGCTCCCTTGCAGGATGCTGCTGATTATTTCCGTGTTCAATCAACCATCAAATGTTGCATAGGCTATCAGTTCAACAGGGGGAACAAAGTGCTGTCTTAAGCCACTGCTCCACCCGGCAGGACGCACTTATAAACAGGAGAGACGAAATAGTATGACTGGGATAATTTCACAAGCTGTTTCAGTGCTTATAGAGTAAGATCAAAAGTTTCTGAGGAAATTGAACATGGATTCCTGTTAGTGTTTTACAGTTCAAAATCCGTACTCTGGGTGCAAACACCTCTGTTTCTCACTTGACATCTACTCTACCAGTCTATTTATGCTAACTGAGGCCTAAAATTGCCTCCGCAAATGATATAAATACCTGCAGTACACATTATTTTGTTTCCAACAGAATTGTTTTTGTATATGACTTAAATTTCAGTCTGTTCCCCATGAGCACACAAAGCTATCAAATGGCTTCAGAATACATTAAAAATGTGTAATTTTCTAAAGATTCAGTAGTATTCAAAGTTCATACATTGGATGATTCATTTCATAGTCAAAGAACAGGTTCATAAAAGTCACTTGTTTGTGAATCAGACTACACTGGTCATGCTTCATGTTTTCTTTTGAGTGTAGAAAAAAGAAAGAAAAAAAAAAAACACTGGAATTATTGTGTGTTTATCTTATCACATCCAATTCAGAATGCAATCACATTTAAAAAAAAAAAGTTCTCTGAACTTTAATATCAGTGCTTGAAATACTTGTAATTGTAGGTCTACAATCAGAGAACTAATGGTTTCATCTGAAAGCCAAAACAAGATCATAGCTTGACCAATTAAAAGCAGACTCATTCATGATGTGATGCATAAGGCAAAGTGTGAAGGGCCTTATTAGGAATTTTGTCATTAAAAGCACAGGAAACCAGATCAAACCGGTACATATTCATAGGATGGTAAAATAAAAGAGCCTTTCTTTCATTTTTTCCTGCATTTTCCTTTTAATTTAATGGCTGGATTAGACCCCTGTAAAGCAGAGCACCTTTCAGGCGGCTTTTACATCCCCACCTCCAGTCTCTATAAAGAAAGACCAGCTGCAATGGACCTTTAATTAGGACCCTGTTAGCACACGGACATCCTACACACACAGAGCATAATCAACTATGTACAGTGCCCCTCCACTTAAAAACAACGGATAAGAAAATCCCTAATTCCCATGCAAAACACTAGGCAAACTTGCCGAAAGGCAAACCCCAATCAACCTAAACCACTGGACTCCACTTTTGAAAACTGAAGTTTCTTTTAATCAGCTTAAGCTATGAAGTGGTCAGTATCAAGCAATCAAAAAGGCAGCATGCGACCCTGCCACACATCTATTGCATGTAACAACATTTGCAGTGGCCACTTTACGTGATAATGCATGACACAAATTGGTTTCATCAGTGCCGCTTGGATATAAAAACGTTAAACAAATGTAAACACATGTGCTAAGTTAAAGGGCCAAGTTCCTTAAAATAAAATTTACTTCAAAAAAGTCAACATGGTGGTTTGGTTTTAATGGCTTGTCCTCCCATTAGTGGTTTCCTGATCCTAGAATTAGGTCTTTCCCTAAGTGGCAAGGTGGGCAAGAACTTTACACTGGTAGCAAACAAATCATTACCGTGGGAGCCAAAAACAGACAAAAAGCTTTAGAAACAAGTTATAAATAAATAACGTATGTAGCTTAGTGTATATTCTTAAAAAGAATAGTGACAGCAGTGCTTCTTGAGTTTTGAATAATAATGAAAGAAGCAATAAAATGCATAAGACTGTAACATTAAACATTTCAATTCACCTCCATATGAAAACTACTTTGGGAAACAAAACTTTTTCTTTGGGAAACAACATCATGAGCTTCCTCATAATGTGGTCTGCAAAAAGACATGAAAGGAGCCAGTAATGTCCCACTAATTCAGCTCATTTGCAATAGCTGTATTCCTTTCTCTAAACAAACTGGCTCACCCATTCTGTAAGCTATATATAAGTTTTTGTTCCAAATCAAAAAGACCACAACTGACTAATATGGTATGTTCCTGTAAAGTGGCTCTACTACTAGCACTATATCTTTTCAAAAATAACTGTAACCAAAGTTACAATGCATTATAATATTTGCAGATTCCTTGTTACATATGAAATTGGTTGTTTGTCACATATTTTTTTTTTTTTGTACTTTCTAAAGGTGTAACAACGAATAGATATAAGTATTATAACTGTGGTTAAAATAATGCATTAATGCACTAAAAACACTTTTATAAAGTGCTACATATTGGCTTCAAGTACTGAGGAGAGCCCTGAAAACATGCAACCTTGCCATATTGCATTATAATTTTCATATAGGCTAATTATTATTTTCTATCTGCATTGTGCTACAAAAATAGTCAGATCTTGCTCCTTAAAATAAAAAATAAAAAAACCTGAACACTCAAAGGAAAAAACAAGACCCACCACTTCTTTACGTGAAATACCACAATTTGCCTCTTTTTGGGGGGATGGGGTTTTAAAACGTTCCGAGCTTCCTAGGCTGTCCAAAATGCTGTCTAGGTAGACAGCTTAATGCTGTCTAAGGTAGGCAGCAAAAAATAATTTTGAGACACAGGACCTAGACAAAAAAGAACAACCATCTCTAGCCTAGTAAATATGACGTTGCCTTGAGATGAAACAGATAATATTCTGCCTACACAACTCCATAACAATACACACGTCACCTGACAGTTCAATTAAATCTGAAAGCATGATTCCATGCGAATATGACAAGCGCGTTTGTGGTGGAAACTGTTGTGGTTCATTTTCATTCACTCACCATCAAGTCTGCGTTTTTTCCTATCCGTATATTAGTGTTCTTCTTCATATGGAGCTTCAGGGCTGCTCTCGGTGCTTTCTTTGACATGTTTTGATTGCTTGAAGGCGCTAGTTTACCGTTTTGAAGATCGAAAAAAAAGCTCGCGACAGTTTGTTTTTCGTTGTATTCAAAATACCGCGCGTTTCACTTCCGGCTCCTGATGATGACGTATAAAGCGCTAAATGGTTCCTCTCGCCAGCACGTGACTTGTACGTGTTTACGTCGATCTGTGGGTGAAGTTGTGTGGATCACTTAAAAAGTAATGAATCATTATATTTCTGTGAAAGTTTAGAATGGAGTCCAGGGTTTTACATAAGAAATGATAGATTCTTTTTATTTGATTAATCGAGTTCTGTTTTGGCTTAATGAATTTTACACAAGTGAAAAAATAGTATTAAAGTCTTGATTAAACTTTTTTTTTTTTTTTTTTGGCTAAAGATACAAGCCGTTTAATGTATTCCATATGTATTATAGCTATTTAATGCTATTAAAGCTATTTTTATTTAATTATACCTATTTTTTTATAGTATTTAATAATTCCAAATCATTTTATTGTTTGAAATAGACATAGATTGCTGTAGCTTGAAAAAAAAAATGCCAGTAATGGTACTAAAAAAACAATGCCAACAATACATACCAAGAAATAAACAATATAAAATACAATAAAATAAACATTCATCAGACTTTCCTTCTTTTTCAGGTCTATCACTTTCTGGGAGTTTTTTGTCTCCTGGGCTTAAAGAATTTAAAACAGCTGCAAAGCATTTGGTGAATTAAAAAGAAATTAATAAAGATGGAGCTGAAACGTTGCCAAAACTTTAAGTCCACTTTAATGGCACATGTTTTATGGTTTCTATTAATTGCTCTGGGCTTTGGCATTTGGCTGAGCTTATAACGAAAGAGAATAGCTTCCGGCTTTATTCATCTTATTCACTATAAAATGTATCAGCTCGACCCACTCATTTTTCTCCATCCTTACTACAGTTTTTTATGAAATCATGGCCATGACATTACTCACCTTTAATATTAGCTATAAAATGTATTTTTTATAAATTCTTTTTTTAATTTATTTTTATATTAGATCTATTTCAAATGATAGTTTTTTTTGGAAATATTTACATATTTTATTAATTTTTGTTTGCTTATGATATTGCATGTATATATATTTTTAAATTTTACTCTAACCTCAGAATGCCACTAAAACAACAACTTGTAAGCGTGGGATTTCCTACAGAATAACAAGGAATTGAGAAACACTTCAAAGGACTGATTAGTGGTAGTTCTTATATTTCATGTGGGTTTCATTTACAGATTGATGGAATCTTTTGGATCAAGACATTTTAAGAACCAAATACACAATCAGATAGTTTTAGCTGCAGGGTTCTTATCATGTAATTACATGGATAAGTGTATAAGTAATTCCACCCAGAACCAGATTCAAAATTGCAAATATCTAACTGAATACTTGCCATATTTTAATACAAGAATAAAAAAAATTATATTGTTCCCAAGTTCTTGAAACTGTTGTCAGTATGTACACTGGTTCACACTAGCTAGAGACCATCAACCTCAAAACTATTGTTTCAGAAAAAGGAAGATATATACCACACATATAAACATAAGACATCAATAATTTAATATATATTTTAATATATATATATATATATATATATATATATATATATATATATATATATATTATTTTTTTTTTTTTTTTTTTTTTTTTTGTCATCATGTTTTTCCAAACCTGTATGAGTTTCTTTCAGTTGTTGGACACAAATCAGCTGTTGGACACAAAAGAATATATTTTGAAGAATGTGGGTAACCAAACAGTTGAAGGTATCCACTGACTTCCATGGTATGGAAAAAAAATACTACGAAAAACATTTGAGTGAACTATCCCTTTAAGCATCTTTTCAGCATTCTACAACATATTTTTCCACTTCCTGTTTTGATGGAATTTTGAAGTCTCCGCCAAAGCTTCATACATCATTTACTCGAGAGCACTGCCATTGCAGCTATTGAAAATAAAGCTTTATCACACTCATCTTTACACACAGCTTCTAACACCAACATTGCCATATCTTACTCCACCAAGGCCCAACCATCCCATTTCCTACATTCATCTTGTGAAGCTGAGTCTCATTCACAGAAAGCAGCACAGTTTCATTTTTGGAGGTGATTAGTTCTCATGCTAAGAGTATGGACCAGACACATGTTTCAATGGCTGACAGACATAATGCTACACAAATGCAATACTTCACTTTTAGATTTGTTCTGTACTCAGTCCAAACCACTTAAGAAGCCACAGATTTATAATATTATGTGGATATCACCGTTTTAGTAAATCAAACAATGAGGACAGACAGATCAAGAGGTCTAAGAAGGGGTCGTATATTAGGACAAGTGAATTACCTTGTCTAGACATTGTCCCAACGTGCTCTTCAGTCAGTGATAGGAACTCGCTGACAATGTAATGAAGGTGCATCTATACTGCACTCAGTTCAGCATCTACATAAAGCAAACACAGAAGGTCAACAGAACAAGTAATGGAGGTCATCAAATTGTTTTATCATAGCTGATAAATGTAGCAACCAAGTGCTCAAAAAAAAGTTCCTGCTGGATCCAATGTTTGAAGTTTTTGCCACAATGGCTACAGAAGGGGTAATTTAAACCAGAGCAAATGGATGTTATAAATCTTCAGAGAGCCTTTGTTGCAAGACTTTGATAAAAGAACAAGCTTTTTGAAACAGGTGGTCTACAGATATTACTTTAAGAAAACATATGATTTTGTACAGATACTACTCTAAATATGCATATAAACACCCTAACATCTACCATTCAACACTTTTCCATTAAAACAGAACAAGAAAATTTCCAGAATAATGAAAGATTAATGCATGAAAAACTTTCAAAGATAGTACCTAATGGTGCGACTAGGTGTTTGATCAAATCTGATTTGGCTGAAATAACTAATAATCCGAGTTGGGACCTCCAACACTGACTTGCAACTTAAAACAGGTGAACAAAACTGCAGTACGTCACACACATTTGCAGGAGAAACGTGTTAAGGGTTTTCTCAGCTCCTGCTGATTAAAATGTCATAACACCTTGAAAAAATATGCTTCACATATGGATTTACAGGTGCAGAGTAAGCAATGCAATATGTCCTCACTATGACCAAAATGTATGCCAAACATTTAACATTTGAATTTGGATTTCAATAAATATTTCATTGTAAATATTTAATATTTATTCATTTGGCAGACACTTTTATCCAAAGCAACTTACAGTACATTCAACAGTATATTTGATCAGTATATTATGGAAACCTGTTTTCCTCACAAAAAAATAATAATAATAAAAAAATTAATAATAATACAAAATAAAATAAATCATACAATATGGGCATTTTGTTGTTGTTGCATTCTGAGAAGAAAAAAAAAAAAAACTTACTGTAAGATATAAAATCTACTAACACCTCAAAACTACAGTAGTTTCTTTTAAAATATTTTAAATATAGAAAGAACTTTTGTCTGCTTGTCCTGTAAGATGGAAGGAACATCGTCCTCCAGCTACTTCATGGAAGATGATGGGATTAATAACCTTGACCACATGGTTGTAGGCAACTGAAACTCATTCCATATGATTAAAGAAAATCACATATTGGCACGTTTATACGTGGTTCTGGTGGAGATAACTCTGAAGATGCTACCATGGGAAATCTTAGTATTGGCTCATACATTTCCTGCAGCAATCTGGGAGACTTTGATTCCTGGCTGTACAAGATCATATGCGTATGTCTTTGGACAAAAAACTGCGTTTATGGCAGTTTTTCTCCACAGGAGGTCTGTGAAGGTATTTCCAGATTTGTTTTAGCAAAGATGATCAGTCAGTCATGGATCCATTGAACTCTGGATTTCTGAGAGTAAAATTTCAAAAGTGACGATTCTGGATATAAATTCATATTTCATGGGGGAATGGATGGAGCTGGGGAGAAATGCATTTAACCAGATTCATAATCTTCTTGGAAAGTCTGGGGGTTTTTTTTTTTTTTTCTGCAATACAAATTAATATATCTACCATGCTCTCCTTGTGGACAATATTTCTTTTCTTCTTAGACCATGGTGCTCATTCAGCATGAGTCTCATCCCTTCATAAGAAAAGAGAAAAGTTCAAAAGAGGGAGTTTCTCTGACAGAAACATTTTTTTTTTCTCCCTGGCTTCCTGGTCTGTCCTTAAATTATGACCCTGTGTGGTGAAGTTTTTCCACACTAATCAGCATTATACTGAGTACATCTGATTGTAATGTTGTTGGGTGTATGTTAAATATATGCTGTCAACAATTGAAGGTACAGTGTGGGAATAAAAAATGTCATCATTCCATTGGTATTTTTAGCCAATCACCTGAGTAAAATGCCACAACTGCAGGATAATGTTATGACATAACCTGATTAGCTGCTTTGATACATATACTGTACGCTTTATACTTCCGGACATGTCTATGGTCCTTCTCCTACATCTCTGTCATACCATTAAAATCACTAAATGGCCTAATTGCACACACAGTCCATCAAGTCTGTGGTTATTTAAATGGCACGTCTGCCTTTGTTGTCATTTTTTTTGCCTTGATCCGAGGAGTTTCACGAGAGCAGTGTCTGAGAGGCCTTTTGAAATGCAATCACTTGTGGGAAGTAATTTCGAAGAGAGAGTCTAAGCAAAATCGGGGAAATAGTAAAGTGGGGGGTGGGAGTTTGGTTTTGCATTCCCACTTTATGGTTATCTGCCAATTGTGGTTGGGGCCGAACGGCAGCCCGAACTGAATCCGTGTGAACGGGACACACTGGAACTCCCTGGCATTTACGCGTGAACAAGAACAACAAGAATTATGATTAAAACATGGCAGTAAACTGGGGGGGGCATAAAACATGATTCTGGGGGAAGAACAACAAAGAGACTTTTTGGAAAATGGCCCAGCTGTTATGGGGAATGAGCAGCAGTTTTATGTGACAATCAGGATGTTACCAGGGGCGAGACGGGAGGGGCAACTAGCAAACCATTGGAGTCTTGTGCAAACTGCCTGGTGAATATCGCTGACTGTAATTGGTGCAGCCACTGGAACTTCAGTTTGTAGAATCACCCATAGGCCCCTTAAGTAGGGCCTTCCCCCCTCTACTCGTCGCTCGATAATCTTACAATTACTCAGGGAAGCCGTCCTTCTTCTTGACAAAGAAGAACCCAGCACCTGCCGGAGATGACGAGGTGGGTCGAATGGACCGTCTTTGAGGGATGGCATTTAATGACTTTTCCAGCCTCTCTTTCAGGACCCTGAAAGGGAAACAATGACCCTTGGCGGAGAAGTGCCTGGAGGAGCTCGATGGCACAAGCTAAGGCGTGTGGAGTAAGGAGGTGCCCGGGACTTGCTAAACCAAACACCTGGCACAAGTCGTGTACTCCACCGGGACCCCTTCAAATCAGCAGCCTCCACCTGCAAGACGACACCAGACACCGGAAAAAGGCAGCCCCAAGCAAGCGCAAAACAAACTTACCCCAAACAGACAAGTTGCTAGACCAATCCTATAAAGATCATTATGTTTATTATCATAATATTTTTTATTATATGGATGTTTTTGATTGTGATGGATGTTGTTTTTCTGATTCTTAGTTTTTTTTATTTATTTTGTCTTTTGAATCATATTTAGTGGTTTTTTTTTTTCCACTAATTGTAGAATCACCCATGAACATATCAGTATTGTTCTTTCTGGGAATCCAAATCAGATATGCTTTTCACCCCACATGGCCACATCTATGCTTCTGCTGACCATTCATCCATCCTCTCTCACTCATTCTTTTTCTCTCCCTCCTGGCTGTGTATCATTGGAGTGACTTACGCTCCTGTCTCACTTCATATGTTTTGTTATCTGATGACATTCCTAGGTGTCAGAGACACAGTGGATATTCCAACTAGCTTACAGTCTTATCAGAACATCACAAGCTCCCACCACTGTCTTCCAGCACTGCATGACTGCAGTGTTTCATCATATGGTGCTAGGCCTCAACCACTTTAGAAACATTAAAATACGGGCTATTTCTTGTGCATAGTCTGTCCTCATTCACTCACCCTCATTTCATTCTAATCCTATATTATTTTCTCTATTCCTGGAAGCACAGAAGGAGTGCATCATTGGGTGAAACACTCCTTTAATTCTGACTAGGGAAATGCATTTACCACCCTAAAATATTTTGCAGGGAGAAAGTATATGCATTAAAAAAAAGAAAACATGAACAGGCCTAACTGCTCAAGCAAACCCAAAGCAGCACAATATCTGTCAAGCCAACGAGGTCAAAGGTCAAGAGAGGTGTGTTCAGACCAAACAGCAAATAAAATTGATTTACGGCACCTTTTCAGAGTGTACTCAACTATATAAAACTGTCCAAACTTGAGTTACCACCTCTGTGCAATGAACACCCACAAACATCAACAAATACACATTTTGTGTGTCACTGTTCTCCCTTCTATGGTCCTCCCTGAGCTCAGGAGACAAGGGAACGTTCTTGTAATTTTTTATGAGCGCAGGCTCGAAAACTGACCTTCCATTATATATATATATATATATATATATATATATATATATATATATATTTGTTCTCATAAAGTTTGGTCATGTGGTCCTATTCACATAATAATAACTTTTTTGAGCTATTAATTTTTAATTAATTGATTGGATAAAAAATATTCACTGAGTCAATTATAATCCATGATTTCTGATTTTATTAATTAAAGATATACACATTAAGTATTTTGTTATAATAAATACTGCTTTTATTTTTTTTTTTAATTAAATTTGATTTTATACTAGAATGACTTTTGTTCTACTACTGTACTGCTGCAAAAGCACCATAAAGCAAAGCACACACACTCCACACACACACACACACACGCACAGTGAAGAATGAATAAATGCATAAACATGAAATTGAAACATGAAAAAAAAAATCACGGTTCTCATAAAAATATTAATTCACACAACTGTTTTCAACATTGATAATAATAATAATACATTTTTACTTGTGCACCAAATCAGCATATAATAATGATTTCTGAAGAATCTTGTAATACTGAAGACTTGAGTAATGGCTGATGAAAATTCACAGAAATAAAACAGTTATTGTTATATTATTTAACAATATTAGAGCCTTGGTCGGCAAGACATTAATTAGCATTTAGTATTTTCAATTATATGAATTTACAGTAACAAAAAGTATTAGAAAAGTTAAATTCCCATGCCTAACAAGCAAGTAAGAATGTTTGTGTGGTTTGTGTGAATCCGGTCAGCTGTGTCATGCTCTGGAGTCTTGTGTAAGAGTGCTTCTCACTATGCTGAGGGGGCAGTGCTCAGGGAGTGCAGAGCTTATGTTATCAGACTGATGCTGCGTCGAGACCCTCAGATAACAATGCAGCCACACTCTTTCCTCCCATCAACAAGCCCTGTCTGAATCCAATTAACCACAGGGCACCAGGGTGATGGAGCATTAAGGGTGCGAGCACACAAGCTGACACACAAACACATATACAGAAAAACATTCAAACAAGGGATGGCCATTTTGGTTATTTTGCCTACTCGAGTACTCACCGAATAAATCATTTGAGTATTCAAGTACTCTTGAGGGTTTTTTTTAAAATGCTGTGAGACTAATGTATAAATCTTTGCACTCTGCCTGACTTTGGTAAACCATGCTATAAAAATAAATAAATAAATGCCTTACCTATTCAAGTACTCTTTGTGAGTAATTGCATCTCACCATTTTTAATATATTGTTCTGAAAATATATTGGCAAATACATAGGCTAATGTGCAAATCTTTGCACTTTTGATTTTGGTAAATAAATAAATGCCTTATCTATTCAAGTACTCTTTGCAAATAATTGGATCTTGCTTTTTTGTTGTTGCAAGACTGTTTTGGAAAACACACTCTCTAACCAAGCTAATGTGCAAATCTTTGCACATTTTTATTTATTTTGGTAAACCATGCTGTAAATAAATAAATAATAGTCTTACCTATTCAAATAATCTTTATGCTGTTTTTTTTAATACTTTCTAAATAGGCTAATGTGCAAATCATTACATTTGAATCTCATTTTGACTTTGATTTAAAAACATGATGTAAAAAATAAATAAATAAATAAATAAATAAATAAATAAATAATCATCTTACGTCCTGAAGTACTCTTAATGAGCAATCGCATTTTGCTGTTTTTTTTTTTTTTTTTTTTTTTAATTATTGTTATTGTTTATATTTTTGTAAGACTTTGTTTGTGGCAAACACACATCATGCTATCTACACAGGCTAATGTGCAAATCCTTGCACTCTTCTCAACTTTGGTAAACCATGCTGTAAAAAAAATTGCATCCAACTGTCTGGCTCTATGAGCCATAAGATCTCCCACTGACAAGAATGCATGTGCAGTGATGCATGGCGCCCTTTGTCAGCTTAACGGTTTGTTTTACTCTCAGGATCACTGACCTCAGCCTGTGAACATATGAGTGTACAGAGCTAAGATGCCTCTCATGCCTGGAGTCCCCCCACTCTCTCTCTTTTACTGGTGTCTTAGCGTATTTCCTCATCCGACCTGTTTCCATTGTGCTAGATCTTATCTTTACAGACAATCGGACACCAGAAGTTGTGGTGTCTGGCTTGCATGTTCTTTCTATGTATGCTTCTCACAACCCAACGGACACAAAACAGAGTGATCAGCCATGGGTTTAAATCTGCATGGTTAATAAATCCCCCCTTTCGGTAATTCATTCTCTGACTTGCCACAAGTGAAGAGAAATTAAGCAGATGCAAGTAGTTTTTCATGGTTAGAGAGCTACTGATTCTGACACCACTCTGCTCTGGAGTGAGTGCTATATCTGGATGAGCCCTTGTCAGCTATGAGGGGCAAAATGCTTCATTAGAACTAGAACTAGAATTTGAACCGCATCAGAACCTTTTCTGCTTTCATTTTACATCTTGATTGGATGTGTTGAATAATAATTTCATGGTTTCCATTATGTATCATACAAATATCATGGTATATTATTATGGCAAAAATTGAGCGCCATATCAGATGGTAAATCTGTTATTTATTTATTTATTCAACATGATGTTACACTGCAAACAAATAAATAAATACATAAATAAATATTTTGTGTTGTTTTTATTGAAAATATCTGAATCTCAAAACAAAATAAAGTTACTAAAGACACAAAATTGCCTAAGAATTTAAGACTCAAATGGTTGGAGGTAGTAATTTTTATATTTTGTTTTGAGAGAAGAAAAATAACCCAATATATCTGTTCAGCAACGATGCATTAAATTGATCATATGTGACTTTTACATTCTTACAAAATAATTATATTTGTCTGTATATCAAACAATCCTGAAAAAGTATCATAGTTTCCACAAAGGTATTAATCAACACAGGTGTTTTCAAGATTGACAATAATAAGAAATGTTTCATGAACAGCAGCTATATTAGCATATTGGAATAATTTCTGAATTATCATGTGACACTGATGACTGGAGAAATGATGCTGAAAATTCAGCTTTCAAATTATTGATGCAAACTTTTGGACTGTAGTGTATATACTTAAAAATTGCCCTCCTCCACAGCTCTTAAATCTTATTTGTGTGATTTGTTTATATGCATATTTAAATTTGACATCATGATCACATCACAAATTACGATCATCATCACTGGGATGATACAGTGTGTTTTAATGCATCATATCTGAATATAAGTGAGAATGTGAATAAGATTTGAGATCTGCAGCAAAGGAGAAACTGTAAATAATGGGTTAAATTTCATTCTTTTCCTCACACAAAGCTTTCATATAGCTTCAGGTAAGTAAATAATAACAGAATTTTCATTTTGGGGTGAACTCTCCCTTTCAGCACACACCTGCCTGTTCCAACTTTCATTAAATGGGGCTCAAAATATAACATCTGTACTAATAAAGAGGTTTTGTGTATGGCGCGGTGTGGTTCTGTACCCAAATTAAAAGAGGAGATTCCTGGAGCTCTGTCCCACTGATCCACACTTGTGTCCCCATGGGGAAAGGTGATCCCGGAGATTAGGTTGGTGTTGGTTCAGGCTGGTCCGGGAGAGACAGACAGGGGCTGTCACCCTGCCAGAGCCTCAAGTCATTCAGAGGTGAATGCTGCAGGAAAAGAGGATGAGGAGGAGAAGAGGACAGACACAAGAGGAGGTGAGGGTCATAGAGGTCACAGCAGGGAATTATGGGTGATGAGTAACAGAGAGACCAGATTAATGTGGTCATTAATTCCAGATGGAAATAGGACGCTGAGAGTGACTGTGAGGAGAAAGAATAAAATGTTATCACTTTGCACAGTTTGTTAGATTAAGTGGGTGACACGTTGCACCACTCTACCTCTAAATAATATGCATGCACACATATCTGAAGATATAGCTCATGATTAGCTTTTTTTTTTTTTTAACACTTTAACTATATTTTAAACATGTTGACATTTTTCAAACAATGTCAAATTTTTAATTTGCAAAAAAAAAAAAAAAAAAAAACCTAGGCAAAATTTATATCTACAAATATAATTAAAAAAAAAAAAAAGTTTTTAAAATAATTAAAAACAAATTGATTCAGTGTGTCCAAACCTTTGACTGGTAGAGTAAATATAGATCAATATTTGATGATGTTGGCTCTTTGTCAGGTGCATGGCCTATTTTGTTTCAGAAAAGGGCCCCTGTGACCCTACCAGAGGGGGACAGAAGCCATCAGCACTTCTCTGTACTAACAAAGAGCTCCCTTTGCCAGGCCAAATAGGTGTGTGTGGTTGATGTGGTATTACCTCATGCAGAGTCACTTATCTGTCTTCTGCATGATGACCTTGCGCTGACCTACAGAAGTATCTTTTTCACCTGTCTGCACACAAACTGTTGCCATTGGCTATAGTTGCTTTGATTCACACTGGCTCCTCTGGTCGGCTGTAGAGCATCCTACAACAAGAGAATCGTTAGTACAACAATATTTAGAGAAAGACCTGTTTTAAATAACAATGTTGGAAAATGTTCTTGACCCTCCGACTCCCTCCTGTGGCCATGTCAGGGTGAGAGATGACTGCCTCATCAGAAAACCTTTTTATTATTTTTTCAAATACTTTTATAAATGTAACATTTAAATTTAGGTTACATTTTTTAAGGTGTCCTTGTTACAGTGTAAATATACATTTAAGTACGGAGTAATATTAGTTAACTACATGTACTTTATGTTTAGAATAGCAAACCTGAGCTCATTTGGAACAGCTGCAAATCTATTCCAACAGCAAGTCTTGAGAAGCAACAGTATTTTATAGAAAAAAGGCCAAAGGTCATCGTTGCAGAGGTACGTTGTGAGAAACTGTCCTGGAAAGAGAATCTGGCTGGAGAATTGGTCAGCGCAGGAGGTTACCCTCAAGGTTCACTGACATACAGAGGCTGAGCGATTGATGCTGATCGGCCGGTGAGCAGGTTGACACCGCTCTCATCCTGAACAAGAGCTGCTGTAACCAGAGTGCTGAGAAACACACGGCCACAAAGACTCGGAGAGTAGTTTGACTAGTGCACTCAAAACAAGAAAGAAAGAAAAAGGGCCCATAAATGTCTGTGGATCCTCTGATGGAGATGTCCTAGGCATGCTTGGATCTTCAAAGGGTGCAGGTGAGAGAGTCATTGTGCTCCCTGACGTCTCACATTACCCTTTTAGCTCCCAGAGGGGGGCAGAACATCAAAGAGTAGGCTTAAAAAGCCTGTCATTGCTCACCTCCACATACCTGCAGTCCGTGGTCTCGCTCCCGTCCGCTCGGGCCAACAGCTGCAACTCAAAGGAAGAGCTCTTAACTGTACTCTGTCAAATCAAACAATGGGGGTCTTCCAAAGGGCTCACCCCTCAGCTGAGTGACTGTCATGTATAAGGATATGATGGGATCATTTCATTTGGCTGTGACAAATGAATACAGATGCTTTGAGAACAAGTGCAGAGAAGTGGAGCTCATTCAGAGCAGTAATGCATCTTCATGGCACACAAACAACTTTATCATTTAGCATAAGAGCACCATATATAACAATAAATTTGCAATACACTAGTGGACAAAAGGTTGAAATAATTAAATAATTAAAAAAAGAATATATAAAATATTATAGTAATTTGTAATATTTTTACAGTTTAAATAACTGATTTCTATTTTAATATACAGTATTTAAAAATGTAATTAATTCCTGCAGTGGCAATGCTGAATATTCAGGAATATTTCTGAAGGTTCTCAGTTATTATCAGTTATTATCTTTATCTTTTGTTAAACATTATAAATATCTTTACCGATGAATTTAATGTGTCCTTACTAAAAAAAAAAAATTGTTAATTTCTTAAAAAAAACTGAAAGAAAAACTGCAGAAAGATTACACATTTTAAAAATAAATAAATAAAAATACTGCAAATAAACAAGTGGTCAATGCAAATTCTTCTACTCTCTTAACATCAAAATGTAATCAGACGTGCATTAAATAACCTGATTAAATGAGCAAAATCAGTCAGTTGGGTTTTGCTTATCATATTTGCAATTTGGAAATATGGTTTTGAAATTTGAAATTTATGGTGTTTACATTGCACATTGGCTGCTTATTAAAGCAACTGTATGTAGTTTTGTGTATTTTTCCACTTTGGAGCAATCTGCCCTTTTTGCAGAAACTTAATACCTGCTCACCAAACTACCAGATCACATGTTTTTGGGGCTAATGTGGGCCCTGATTTCAAAATGTTAAATAAGGCTCTGCTTAATGTAGTTTCAAAATTTAAGTCTACAACTGCAATGTTCTTGCGCAGCACCAAGATTCCTGTGAAGCCTATTTCTGTTGTGTCTAACTTAATTTCTGCTGAAACTAAATCTCAATGAAAACACAGTGAAACCCTCAATCCCTTTCATATTGAACAGACATTGTCATTAAAAATACCAGATTTCATACCTTTGACGTTTTATGGACTATAGTATAATGTCCAAAAGAATAATTGGCACTTTTCTTTATACTCAGGCCAGTAAGCCAGAACTCGTCCAGCACTCTGAAGTTCAGACCAGAGCTCAAAGATCTCAGCTAACAAGCAGAACATCTGTCAACGCACATTTGGAGCTGGAAAAAAGACCAAAGAGTGAAAGGTGAAATAATGCTTGGAGATGAGTTTCAGTTTAGTGCAGGTGATTAAAGTTTTCAATTATGACTCACTGACATTGATAAATAATCATATTTTTGCAAGCTTTAATAGTCTCATGCTTACACGTCATCTGAAGTAGGTGGTGAAAACGATGCAGAGTTTCTGCCATGTTTTCAAACTCCTGACATCACTGAGCATTCAACACCCTGCATGTGTTTGATCTTCAGATAGTGTGTGACCGCATTCTTGACCTATTCAGTATAATGCATGATGTACAGGGATTTCAACACCCCCAATCATACTGTACAGTGCACTGTTTGCAGATTTAGTCATGTGTTCCAGCATTACGTAGTGCTGGGTATTTGCAATTCTGCTGCATTCAAGGTTAATTAATTTGTTTATATTTCAGTCTTGTTAACGGCATCAAGGGAAGGGTATGTTAGTAACCAGACACAGCACCTGCTTCTTATTAAAGGGTAATCATATTTTCATGTCCATATCAGCCACACTGTTATTCTTTGGACATTTAGTATTGCTGATAACTTTTGGAAACACCAACTTTTTAATATATATATATTACAACAGGAACATACTTACCAGAGCTTGGAATGTTTGGTTCTGTTAACGGTTCTCGTATCGTATGTCCATTCCTTTTGAGAATACCAAATTGAAACACTGACAGAATTTCTGGAAAAAAATTATTAAATTTGCGCAACTTGCAAGTGAATCTCCCGCATGACCAGTGTAGTCTAATTTCAAAACGAATGACTCTTTTGAACCGATTGCTTTAAGTGAATCAAAAGCATACTGCGTAACCAGTGTAGTCAGATTCTAATGACTACTAATGAAAGATTATTTTTGGTGAATCAGACACATACAGCTTGTAACTTAATGTGAGACTCTAATGCAAACAGAAACGGTAATAACATATTACTTAACATTTATTTTTTTTCTATCAGTGGCATTACATGGTTTGGGAACAAATTCCAGAACCTGTTAATAATCCTGTACATGCATTCTTCCATGAGAACACTGAATTTAAAACACTCTGCCTAAATTTCGGAAATAGTTATTAAACACTGACTCTTATGAACCTGATTATTTTACGCGAATCAAAAGCATACTGCACAACCAATCTAGTCAGATTCCCAAAAGAATGAGACTAATGAATCAGCTCATTTTAGTGAATCAAACACATACAGAGAGTAAAGAGCTGTTTAGAATCAGAACTTTCCATATCAGATTGGCGAATGAATCACTCTTTTGATCTAATCAGTCGAGCGGGTTTGTAAAAAGATGTGAAATGGTTGATTAAAGTGGACAGTCATTCACACCAAATTAGTTACAGGATATTTCACAAGACAGAAAACACCGCAGAACAAGGTAAACAGCTCTGTGTGGCAGCCAGGTAGACACGATTTGTATCTATTATCCTATCAAAATATGGACACACTTTTTTTTTGTAGGCCTGTGCCTAAGTGCTGATGAAGGGCTAGAAATGCCCCTGGACTTTAATGGAAAAGAGTAACATATTACTGTAGATACAAATGAACAATGTAACGTGACACTCCTCACTGCAGTAAAGTCTGGTGTGGGGAACAGCAGGCTGTAACCTGTTGTGTAAATAATCAGCACTGTTCCAAGTGTGGCGGGCAAAGCTCTAGATCTTTACAGCTGCATCTGGGGAAGTGTGATGAGGTGCTAAGTGTGTTATAAAGGCAGATCAACACTCTCTAAATCAGGTGAAGGCTCTTTCATTCTTATGCTTTCAAAAACCTTGAGCTAACTGCGGCTTAAATAATTATACTGCGTGCACTGATGTTTAATTGCATCGTCAGAGGTGCTGATAAAAATGATTTGCCATTTATTCGCTTGGTGAATTTCTTCTTTCTTCATAAGCCAAGGAAACTGTTGAAAGAGCAAGCTACTGCGATTTACAGGTACGACTAAAGGTTTTAGTGCTCCAAGCAATGCTGTCACAACTACTGATTATTTTACACCCTTGACTGGTGATTTTTTTAAAGCCAAAGATCAGAATATTGAAAAGTCCTTAGCAATGCATATTACATTTTGATATATTTCCGGCAAGAAATTTACAAAATATCTTCATGGAACACAATCTTTACTTAATATCCTAATGATTTTTGGCATAAAAGAAAAATCGATAATTTTGGCTATTGCTGCAAATATACCCGCGCTACTTACGGACTGGTTTTGTCGTCCAGGGTCACATATTGATTCTTTGTAATTATTTGTGAAATTTAGTAGCAATGTGAGTGAAAAAATGTTTATATAATTTTTTTTTTCCAGTGTATATTCTCTCTTTGTTTACCCACATGCCAAAAAAAAAACCCACATTAAAATGCTATATGTTATGTTATATTTTCATACCTGAAGGTTGTATGAAGAAGAAGAAGGGGGATCAACTAATAATACTCTTGAGTTCTCTTTAAATTCTTCCATCAAAAATTCTGTAAAAAGAATAATTTAAACAACTTTACAGTTTAAATAATACAAAGTTTGACAAAAAAAGTTTTATGAAATGAGAAACCTCACATTTCAGGCTTTAAACCATTTTTTAAGAAAATAAATTGGTCAAAATCATAAATGATTATAGATTTCATATAGGCTATAATGGGCTGAACACAGCATATGGGCTGGATGAAAATGCAAATTCATGAACAGTATGAATTGCCATACGGCAAATGCTGCATAACAGTTCTTCACAAATGTGTTTTGGATGAAAAGTTCCTGTAAACTTATTCACCAAACCTGTAATAATTCACCTTCTGTTCATCGTAATCCTACAAGGTGGAATTTTGAAAGCATTTAAGACCTGAGGATTTAGTACTAAGGGTGTAAAAATCCCTATAAAATAATTGTTTGGAAAATGGAAAATTGGACCTTTTCCCCACAGATGAGGAAATAAAGTGCGTTACAGGAAGCCAAATTCAATAAAGCAGAGGTTCAATAACTTTCAAAAGGAAACAGAACGGAAAAGCCTATGATGTTGTCCCCTGATGGCATAACTCTGCATGAGTGTGAACAGCACACCCAGAGAAATTAGGTTTGTCTTTCCATCACTATGGTGCTAGCAACCAAGAAACATTCACCTTGCCAAGTTAAGCCACATGCTATACTTTTATTGCATTTTTATTTCATTTTTTAAATGTTCCTGATTCATTTATTTTCCTCCTGTTTTCCTGGAGACAATAAAAATATGACTTCTGACATGTTTTAGCCTACCTATGAAAGTCTGGCTTGGATTTTCAGCGTAGTCTCAGACTTCTGAAGCCCGTTGTGTGTATACAAGTCTCTCTTCCTGTGGATATGACACATGGAAAAACTTAAGATTAAATGCACATTGATTAATGGTTTCTTGATGGTCTAAAGGCTGTATCATGTATATTTCTATGAACATAATCAAAATGAACTTTTGATCTCAGGCCTACAAACATCACGGTCTAGAAATATTGGTAACAAACATGGAAATCACACATCAAACCCATAACTGCATTCTGCCCGCATTCACAAAACCCCTCAATACAGAACATGCTGTGCTATTTATTGCATCATAAAAAACTGAATGCTATCACACATTCATTCATGCAACCAGTTCCATATCTGGCATTAACCCGCATGCAAAAACCACTAATCATTTCCAAATCAAATAACCCCCATGAGAGAAACAGATCTGAGTGTAATTTTGTTGGATTCTTGAGCTTCGGTGACCAAGCTGTACTGTTCTGCGGTTCATTTGCAGCTGCAGAGCAGGAATAAAAAAAGCCTTATGGCAACATAGTTTAGCTACAGTTAAACTAAAGCAAGCACAATTAAAATGCGCAATTGTCAACCTTTACAAGTGCATTCATCAAAAGAAGGATGGAAAGCTCCAAATAAATATGATTTACAAAGAACATTTAAAAATGCAGGGTACATCCATCTTACTTTCAGCCTCAGACACAATATCAATATTAAAATCACTATATATATTACTTAAAGGAAAAGTTTACCCCAAAATGAAACTTTTGTCATTTTCTCACCCTGGCGTCACTCCAAACTTGTATAAGTTTCTTTATGTTGAACACAGAAGATATTTTGAAAAACCAAACAGTTGTTGGTCCCCATTGACTTCCATAGGGAAATAAATACAGTGGAAGTCAATGTTTGATTCAGCATTTAACTGTTCACCCCTAAATGTCATAAAATAACTCTTTCTTGACTCTTTCTTCTCTTTTCTATGTCAAACAACCCCTTTTATAAAACTATACACTGATTACAACACTTGTTCTGTACATGATAAATATAAATACAATAATAGTCATAAATGTAAAAATTTCATTTTCATAAATTTTTTATAAATTATATATAGATTATATATATAGATATATATAGATAGATCCTCCACCTGTGGGCCATAGACAGGTGTGATGCCGCCTCAGTCAAGGTGAGCCTCCAGGGGTCATGTTTACCTGCACAAATTTGTCTGCCTCGATAGGGGTGATGGTCTTTGAGGAATCATGGGGGAGAAATCAAGAATTCAGTCTCTTGCGTATTTCCTGGCCTTGGCTAATGTAGACCCTCATGTACAGTGCATTCCACGGTGCAAGTCAGACGTGAGAGCCTGGTGTTGGCGGCTCAACACCCCCAATTACATACCCTCACGCTGCAATCACATCCTCCCTGTGTGCACTTAAGCATATCACAGAAATTCAAACCCAGTGACCCAGAGGAAAAAAAAACAAAAAACAAAAACAGAATTCTTAAAATATATTGTTATCCTGACAGTACACTAATGTTAATTTGTTTTTGTTTTATTTTTCAGTAAAAAGTGGTGATTATTTGATCAATTACTGACTATAAATTGAACATTTAAGGGCATACAATATAAATAATTTATATTTAATTAATTTAATTTAATTTCAATAACATTATTTAATTAGTATATTTTAAAGAAATGTTTAAATCAAGATTAAGAAGAAAATTCACTATAAAGTAATATACAATTATATACATATATATATATATATATATATATATATATATATATATATATATATACCTACAGATTTAATAAAACAATAAAAAATGCATATATGAATTTATAAATGTTATAATTATTTTATTTTTATTTTATTGGTAGAATTTTTTTGTGGTCCAACATTTATTATAATAATGAATCTATAAAAACAATAATGTAGAGAATTACCCCAAATTTTCCAATATGAAACCTCTACTGATGAAACTGTTCATGCCCATTGGAATGGAAAGAGAAACAAGCAGAGGATGGTGTCATGGTAACCACATTTGCCACTTGGCGCCCACGAGTCATTAAAATGTGGCGGGATGAACCCGTTTGAGGTTCCCTTCATTGAGGATAATTATGTCGGCCTATCGTTAAGCCATTTTTTCCGCCTAATTCCCCCTCAGATGTTTTAGGGACTTTCTACTCGACTAATAAAAGTCAGCGACACTTTTTTTTTTCAGTGTTTGTCAATGTTTGTCAACTTCGCCTCAGAATGGGGTAAAAGGGAAGTTTGTGGCATACCTCTGAAACTCTTGTACTAATAAAAAGCGGTTTGACCGACAGGTTGAAAACAGATTTTTGTTTTTAACAAAATTAGAATGCAAGGCTTATGTAAGTTGTAGGGTCACACCAGCTCACGAGGAAACAGACGTGATAAAGGATGAGATTCGGTGACAGGCCGGTCACTGACTCTCGATTTCCACTTTTTCAAAGCATGGCGTGCGTTCTAGGCTCATCTGGGTTTTCTCAAGATGAAGAAAGTCATAATCAAAGTGGGTTTATTGCATCCCAGCCACTCCACTGAAGTGAGAAAAGGTCGGCACAGTATAGTGGAATGTCCAGTGGGAGGAAGTGAGATAATAACTTAAGCGGCTGGAATGAGTAGACCATTCCTCACGGTCAAAACAGAACAGCCCACACTGAAGTAGTAAAGTTTTTTTTTTTTTTTTTTTTTTGTCATGTATTTATGGAAATGCATGAAAAGTTTAAGAGTCATTGACCATTGCTATCACTTGTAGAGGCTCCTCTTAGCTAAGCTTCTAAGTCAAAGCAACCACTTTTGCACTCAATAGGTCAAGGTTTGCATAGTTAGCACTTGCTAATAGATTTCGTGACTACAACATCTGGTTGCAAAATATGAATTAGCCTTTTATAACATCAAAACATAACCTAATATTCATGAGCCCATGCTGTAGTGTATATTAACACAAAAAAATGAGCTTTAAAAATAACTTGAAATTAAAATTAATTCAAGATCCCTTTCAATATCCAATCAATTGTTGAAGGATAAAATTAACAGAACAGATCACCTAAAGATTACAGACGTAGATGATTTTGTTTCTTCATCAAATTTAGCACTTGTTCATCAATTGATCCTCTGCAGTGAATGGGTGCCATCAGAATGAGTCCCCAAACAGCTGATTCTGCAGTGAATAATAACCCACAAGTAATCCACATAACTTCAGTCCATCAATTAATGTCTTGTGAAGTGAAAAGCTGCGAGTTTGTAATAAATCCAGCATTTTAACTTTAAACCATCACTTTTTACCAAGTTACCAGTCAATAATCCATAATAACGCTTAATCCAGTGAAAAAGTCCATCTTTTTTTGTCCTCTCACATCAAAATCCATTAACATATTTGTTTAGAACCCTTTTGGACGATGTTTACCTTTAAACAGTGCTTCATCTGTGCAATTTTCTTTCCTGATTCAGATGAGACGACTTGGATAGAGGAAAGACAGTTCATGTTTAAAGGGTTAGTTCACCCAAATATAAAAAATTCTGTCATTAATTACTCACCCTTGTGTCGTTTCAAACCCGTAAGACCTTCGTTCACGCCGGAACTGTTCCTGCGTTGTTGTGATTTTAACTGAACGGAAACAGCGTATCGGCATGACGCAGCTGAGATATTCTCTAAAATGGCACCATGGTGATGCAGACAAATTGCTGAATAAATTTTTTTTTTATTTTTTCTTTTGCGCACAAAAAGTATTCTTGTAGCTTCGTTTAATTGCACATGAAACACTGATGTCACATGGATTAATTCACACATCTCCTTGCTACTTTTCTGGACTTGGGAACATTTCAGTTGCATTGCTGTTTATGTAGGGTCAGACAGTTTGTTTCTTACCGACATTAAGTTTTTCACTTCACAAAACAATAACTGATGGGCTGGAGTCGTGTGGATTATTGTGATGTTTCTATCGCCTCTTTGGACTCTCATTCTGACGGCACCCATTCATTGCAGAGCATCCATTGGTGAGCAAGTGATGTAATGCTAAATTTCTCCAAATCTGTTCTGATGTAAAAAGAAAAGAAAAAAAACATCTCTTTGATGGCCTTATGGCGAGTCATTTTTATGTGAACTATTCCTTTAAAATCTGCCTTACACTTATTGTTGAACATGTTGTGTTACTATGAAATGTCGTTTTACGAAAGTCAAATGGGTTGCAAACAGCAGGTCAAGTTGCCTTAAACAAACATTATGTCACATACAAATGGTCCAGTCATAAAAATCTTTCATTTAGGGTGAGAATCACAACACAGCTTAACAAGACCCAGCTGAAAATGTACAGAATCTACCAAAACTCCTAACACCTCGGTTTGTGAGTAAACATTTGGGAGCCACAAAATAGCCGAGTTCCAGAGAAATTAATGAAACACAGCAATCATAGACAGCTCATCTGTTCTCTGTTTTGTTTGTGTAGGCCGGAGAAAATGAGGGGGTGACGGAGCTGAGGTGGAGCTTTTAACTTGAGTAGACCATCACAAGGAACCTGAAACAACACAAATTACATAAAATAAGCGCACAACAATGCCATTTACTTACTGTTCTGTAGGTTGATTCCGATACTACACAAAACCAAAAAGCGTTGATAATCGATGCAAGCACATGTAAACCATGTGAACACACAAAAGCTAAAAGCTAACTATGAAGAATCGTTGATTGCTATTTGGTTCCTCTTTTTCCTATACATTTTTTGGTGTGTGCGGGTGAATGAGCAACATATTTGTTTTGCTGCCATATGAATCTAATAAAACTGTCTCAAAGCTTTTCTTAAGACTCTGCGCTGCATTGTGAAAGCGCGTGTGGTTATTGTTTTTGTTGGTTATTAGTTTTATTGGCTGTTTGTGAGCAACTCATTTAAAATGCACAACTCATTTGAAAACAAAAGGGAAATGTTGGGAATTAGAGTCAATTTAGATATTTTTAAGCGCTTAAATTGAAAACATCTAGCCCTGGCAGAACACTCACACTAGGATAAATAACATTAAAGCACTCATTACACACATTGTTTAAGACAGAAACATGTCCCATGTGTACTTTTTATGTTGCAGTCATTTAATTAGGAAGTAGTGGTATCTATTTAAAATATATATACAAATGGGAATACTCACATTTGTAAAGCTCCTCCAATTTTATGTCATGTTTTACTTTAAAATATAATTTTATAAAATAACATTTATTTCTCTACAGCAATGCTGGATTTCCAGCATCATCACTCCATCATTAATCCAGTCTTCAGTGTCACATGATCCTTCAGAAATCATTTGAATATGCTGATTTATTATCAGTGTTGGAAACAGTTGTGCTGCTTAATAAATTTATGGAAGCTGTGACACTTTTTTCAGGATTCTTTGATGAATAAAAAGTAAAAAAGAACAGTGTTTATTCAAAATAGAAATCTTATGTTACAATATACACTACTGTTCAAAACTTTGGGTTCAGTAATTTTTATTTTTAAGTAATGAATGCTTTTATTCAGCAAGGATATGTTAAATGGATAAAAAGTGATAGTAAAGACTTATATTATTAGAAAAGGTTTCTATTGTAAATAAATTCTGTACTTTTTTACTTTTATTCATCAAAAAATCCTGACAAAAGTATCACAGGTTCCAAGAAAATATTAAGCAGCACAACTGTTTCCAGCACTGATAATAAATCAGCATATTAGAATGATTTTTTGAAGTATCATGTAACACTGAAGACTGGAGTAATGATGCTGAAGATACAGCTTTGCATCACAGGAATAAATTATATTTTAAAGTGTGTGTGTGTGTGTATATTATATTATATATATATATATATATATATATATATATATATATATATATATATATAAATATATATATATATATATATATATCAATAATAGAAATGTAAATAATATTTCACAATATTCCTTTTTTCTGCATTTTTGATCAAATAAATACAGCTTTGATGAGCAGAAGAGACTCCATTAAAAATCTTACTGATCCCAAACTTTTGAATGGTAGTGTATATACAGTGTGTGTGTGTGTGTGTGTGTTGTGTGTATATATTTTTTTACATTTCCATACTTAAGGTTTTTTTTTTACTTTGCATCTTATTTAGATAAGAAAACCATCTGACTGACTGCCTTTTTTTTCATGAAATGAAGAATCCAAGGCTCCTTGATATTTAAAAAAAGTGCTTAAAATAACGGTATAAGATTACAAAACAGAACCAAATAAACAATAATAGTTATTTTTGTATTACACCCCATGTGAGTGCCTTGGGTTTCTTGCTTCATAGGCTGTTTTCCCTTCTCCTAAGAGCACCAGTGGAGGCAATGGCCAACATCCTTGAAGCAACTTCCTGCTGCCAATTTTTTTTTATAGCCTGGAATAGTGAGGAAAGGACTGGACTATATATTTCTTTAACAGAAATAAATTAAATTCCAATATCATTCAACTAATGAACGCTGGGGCATATAATAGAATCTCATCTGACATTAAAGGGCATTTCACCAAATTTTTCAAAAAAATATGTTTAGAATGTTGTTAGTCAAACCATTATGGAAATCAATGTTTACTGTCAACTGTTTGGTGAGTAAATGACGCCAGAACGCTCCTTTGTAGGTGAACAGTTCTGTGGCTATTCACACTTAATCAGTCCTCTACAGGGGAGAGTTGAGGAATGGAAGGGAGCTTATCTGCTTCCGGGAGATGAACAATGATCCATTTAATTTCTGCTTGCTCTAAAGATTGCCTGAATCGGAAAGGAGACAGGAAAAAAAACAGAAATAGGAATTGTGCAAAGAAAACAAAATAACCGCTTTATAATGTCTGGCATCCGCCTCAGGATTTAATAAAGCAAAAATTTGGTCTATCCTAAAAGAAATGCATGTATCTACCAATTTATGACATCACATGTTAAATCTCTGCCCAAATCCCTCTAAGATCTCTCTGTATTTTCATCTCATGTTGAACTAGACGGCTCTCTTTGAGGTGAGTTTAAGTCCAAGACAGATTCATTAGTCAGACGTCTACCTGACCTGGTTTAAACTCTTAAGGGAGTTTAGATAGCAGGCCCAGTGCTCCATCCTTTCTCTGCAAATGTCCAGTAGGCACATTACATTACACCCCTACATCTTTCTACTTCACAAGCACTCAGAGAAACAAGTATTACGCTAATCCCTGTCACCAATTTATCTGCAACACATATTTGTAATGCTGCAATAAATTAAATCGCACTTGTAAGGCTCACTTTAGAGAGGAGAAAGATAAAAAGAACGAGGAGACAACTGATTAAAACAAGGGTTTTTACTGAAAAAAAAAAAACCAAACATTTAAAATACATTAATTTTATTAAAAAGAAAAATGTGAAAAAAAAAACTATTCTTTTCATGTTTTATTCTTTATTTTTTGGGGTGGCTTTGGCGTCCTTTCCGTTCTTCTTGGTGAGACCACTGAAGTATTTCTCTCTGAAAGAGTTGTGACCCTGGTATGGGGTGAAGCGAGGGTCAGCAAGGTGCGACAGTCTGTCTGAATCCTGCAAGAAAGCATATTAAACAGCTTAAATAAAGAACATCCGAAGTGCAGGATTCAAGCAAATCTTCAGTGGTGGAGAGTTCAATTCTATTAGCATTTTTCTCTTTAGAGGTTAGGAACAACAGTCAACTTCAAAAGGCAAATTGGTTTGAATAGTTTTTTATTGGCAATAGCCTACATTCAGGTGGAGCTGGTTATTTTCTTATTTTACATTTTCTGGAAGAAACAAAGTCATGTGCCTTACTGGTCAAAAGTTTAGAACAATTAATAATGTTTTTTTTTTTTTTTTTTTAAGAAATATTTAATGCCCACCAAGACTGCATTAATTAAACCAAAAATGCAGTAAAAAAACTGTAGTATTTTGTAATTTACCCCTGTAATGGCAAAACTTAATTTTCATTAGACATTACTTCATTTACAGTGTACATGATCCTTAAGAAATCATTGTAATATGCTGATTTCATTCAGCAAAGATACATTAAATTGATAAGTGACATTAAAGACATTTGTAATTATAAAAGACTTATTTTTCAAATAAATGCTGTTCACTGAACGTTCTGTTTATCAAAGAATCCTGCAAAAAAAAAAAAAAAAAAAAAAAAAAAAAAAAAAAAAAACCCATCACCATTTCCACAGAAATATTAAACAGGAAAAAAAAAAAAGCCAAAAACTGATAATAACTGAGCATCAAATCAGCATATGAGAATGATTTTCTGAAGGCTCATGTGGCACTGAAGACTGGAGTAATGGCTGGTTTGCTATCCAAGGAATAATTTAGATTTAAAAATATGGTTGTTCTAAATTGTGTTCATTTTTCACAATATTGTATTTTTTATTAAATAAATGCAGCCTTGGTGAGCATTAAAAGACTTCTTTCACAACATTAACCAAACTTTTGTCCCTCTAGTGAAAGTTTTAAAAATGTAATGCAAAACACAAGTAGTGGATAGAGTACTTTTAAATTTTTATGAGTTTAAATGTACGTATTCAAATATTTCAACAAAAAACAAAGACGCACTAAAGTACAGCACACTTTCATGTCTTCCCTTCACAAAGCTCACAGTCAAGTGCCTAATGACAGACAGCAGAGTGTTAAGTTCCTCAGATTTTCCTGCTCAGAGCTTAAGCAGGACCTGCTGGAGGAGGGCAGGAGGGGAGCACACTGCCCCACAGGCTAACGAGGTGGCAGGAAGACTGTGAGCTTAAAGTGATGACTCCAGCTCTGGGCCTGCAAACCATCAACGGCACCTTCTACAACACACTCCCATCTGCCAGTCAGCAAGGACTCAACTCAGGTCACACGCGCCGGGCTCTAGTTTACAACGCAACCTACGCAACACAGACCACACAAGCCTCAGGAACAGACCCCTATACTGTCTGTGGTGGTCTATGGCCTGTAATGTCAATTAGAATTACAGGATGAACAAATGAAGAGGAAAGCACTGGGAATCTAATGAAAAAACTGTCATGAAATGTCCAAGTCATATTACACTCCAAATACAGCAATAAAAAAAATTACAAAATTAATATATAGAGTGCCAATCATTAACTTCAATTTAATTCAGTGCCTTACAAAAATTCTTTCAAAAAAGTCTTGTTCTTTATGCTAAATATAATTCAGTAGTTTTGGTTTGTGACTTTCTTTGTAAGATTTACCCAAGAATAAAACCAGATCTTTGGTGTAGGTACTTCATCAGGGGACATGAGGACACACAGAATCTATGTGCCAAAATGTAAAGAGAAACAACAGAGTGAGAGAGAGAGATGGAAACAGAGAGAAAGAGAATGAGACAAGGCAGCAGAAACATGGCCTCATCTTGACTCAGAGTTGTTTGACAGTTATGGACTAATGCTACATCTGCTAAGCTCCTAAAAGTCCTGCGTTCTGTTCTAAAAATAAGCTACACTGGGAAATATTTATCCCATAACGCAACAAGACATGTTCCTTCTGTTCTCAAACAAAAGCAACAGAACTCTAAACCTAATATTATAATTCATGTGAAGAGCATTGTAGAACAGTCTAACAGAGCCGATCAAGGACATGAGGATAAACATCCATAAACAATGAGCAACAGACACTAGTCAGATGTTTTTTGCTACTGCTGGACACGAGGAGAAGTTTTGCAGAGATCTCCACAATCTTATTGACGGAACTGATGCCAAGATCACATCAGAGCTACTTAAGCTTTGGGAAAATGAGCCAAATTTTCACAGAAGAGACTGAGTTAATAGTAATTTTTTGTCTTTGGGGATTGAAACACACGTTCAGGAGGGAAAACAAGGACATGACATCTACAGATAACATACACGTTCCAGTTTTGGAGCAGAAGTCGGTGGAGACACATGCCAGTCTGGGTAAATATTCGTGCGTGGGTTTCAGGAAAGCTTTTATGGGAACAATTTGGGGGTTTTGAAGTGAAGTGGTTGTCAAATCCAAAGATGGATTGTTTTCCATACAATGTGTGATTAAGTCATTAAAGCGGCGTAAAAACAGAGAGTCAATCACAGCCAGATGGCAGGATTATTTTCAGATTGGCGCCATAAAAGACGTAGCAGTATAAAAAACATGTTCAGGACAGTTTGCATATATCAAGCTCATCTTTAGACCAAAGGGCCTCCACCCCAAAAAAGCCTCACATACCTCAGGCTCCTTAGTCTTCTCCATGGTGATGAGTCTTCGTGACGTGTGGCTGGACAGAGTTTGTTCGCAGTTGCTGATGAGAGTCAAACAGGGGTGAAGAGGCACCATCTCCTCACAGTACCTGCAGACCACAGTACAGTTTCAGATCAGCCAGCTGTCCACGCTTAAAAACGAAACACCTTGATAGTGGTAGGGGATGTCACAACTCTCAGCTGTAGTTGCTGAAATTGTGCCACTGCTCACTTGTGTGTGTCACATGCACTGCATAGCAATGGAAAAAAAAAGGGTGATACATTAAACTGGCATTTTTCATAGACTGCCTGCCAATTATTCCCCAGTGAACAAGGAGGTCACCAAAACAAAAACAGAAGCAATGCATGAATGTAGTCGATCATTAGAGTGTGCATGGATCTGCACTTTGAATTACCACCTTAACACACCATCTGAGTATCTTCAGGATACTCATTTCAACATACTAAGATTTAGGACAAGCTCATTCTAATTTCAAATACTATTTATAATGGATTTTTTGCAGACTGGGACACAGCAAGTTGTCTCGACTTCTTCTGGATGACGCATTAAAAAATAATCGGCTCATAAAAGTCCTTGTCTTTGAATTGGACTACACAGCTTTCTCTGTGTTTGTTGTTGCACTGACTTGTTGATACATCATGCTCTAAAGACCGATTTAACAAAATAACTTCTGAAAACACATATTACACAAATTTTTCGCATTTGTGACCATTTTAAAACCGCAATCTGAAGCACTGCCACAACCATGAGAGCACATCTAACCAGAACCACTAAGAACATCTAAACTATTCGTTGTTCCCAGAGGCAGTGAAAGACATTTAGTAGGGACATTAACTCAGCAGTGAGTTGAGCTGGTGGGCTGTTAACATTCACATGCTGACAGAACGTGTTCACACGCATCGACTCCCTTCATTTTTCAGACGATTACGCTTAAATATGGCTAGTGCCTGAAATCAATGAAAAAAAATGGGGTTGAGGGCTGCCAGCTCTAGCTGAACCTCATCCACACAAAGCCAGTGATCCACAAACCATTGCGCACACGCAGTTAGCTGTGTTTCAAAACAAATCATAAATTATGTGCCCCGAACGGGAGGCATACGAAGCCATACATATTCTCCATCGCACTGTTTTACACGGAGCTACTCCTGTCACCTTGGCGAAATGTCTAACAAATGTCAGCTTTCCAGGAAAGGGCCCTCTGGAGAACCCCATCCCCAGAGATCACATGACAGATTCACATTTCTGAATATAGGGCAATGAGTCAGAACAGTCTAGTGCATTATGGGGTACTAATGACTGACTAACATTCCAGATGTGGCTCACACTCATCTCTGCCTTCACTTCATGACGTCTGTGTCCCGTAAGAGAGATTATTCTTCTATTTGCAACAATATGGAGTTGAGTGGTAACAAAAACAATTAACATAAAGGTCAAAGATGTGTCAACTGAATCAAAAGACCAACCACTTTTCAGCGTCATGTTGAGTCTAGATCACGATAGACATTATTAAAATATGTTAGGATATGATTTTCTCTGTCATACCTCATTTTGTTTTTCTTTTTCAACAACTGACCCGTTGCGTCACCAGAAATTTTTGATGTTTTACTATGGAAGAAGTTTTTAATTTGGACTGGTGCTCGATTGTTAACTTTCTCCTCAAGACAAATGGGATGAATTGGATACTGAGGGCTGTTTCCCCTTCTAACAGTTACAAGGGTAATCAGTGACAAAGCCCTAGATTCCAGCAGCTGTCATATGCTCCTTTCACAGACAAAGTTTATAAACACAAGTGTTGCTTGCTATTACTAACGCCGGCTCTGAAGATGCGGGTCATAAAGCTCCTGACGCCAGCGCCTCCTTGTGGTGATGTCACTGATAACTATACTGGTTTCTTACAGTTAAAGGGGTCATATGACTTTTGCTAAAAAAGAACATTATTTGGTGTGTAATGAAACGGGTTGATTTTTACAAAAGCTCATAGTTCTGAAAGGTGAAGTGTACACTGATCGGCCAGCTATCCAGTGCACTGTGATTGGCCGAATACCTCAAGCGTGTGATGGAAATTGTTACGCCCCTTACCATACTGTGACGAGACAAAACCAGTTTTAAACCCATTACAAACAAGGCATTTGTTGCATCCAGTAGGGATATAATTACGGATTATAATGACTTATCATTTTAACGTGTTGTGTATAGTGCTGCGTAAACATAAAAACCATGTCTGCATTTGGTGATCTGAGAAATGAAAAATAAGCGCTACTCTACACTGCTCAAAACTCGTGCTTAAATCTTCGGTGGCAAATTCTTTAAATATGAAAACGTACCTACAGGCTGTGAGTCAGAAGCATCAGACTGTCCTTGAAAAAGTTGGGATTGCCCCATTTTATAGAAACAACTCTCCCAGGATCAGGAAACAGGTCCTCCGTAAAATGCGCTGCACACATCTGAATATTTGGGTTGAACTGTTCTGGAACAGTGTTGTAATACAACTTAACCACTGATTTCTAGTTGTGTCCTCTTTTGGAAAACAACAGCTAGAATCAAAGTTACGCCTTCTTTCTTTGCGTGTGAACATCTGAGTGGCGTTATGCAAATCTTCCCACACAGTGACGTAGACATGTGTGGGGCGTGTTTAAATGAGGCGTTTTAGGAGGGCGTGGGCGACTCTTAACTTTTATAAAGAATATCTCTTTGGGTTTGAGACTTTAGTCTTTGCAACTTTAGGGATCTTATCTATTCATGAACAGCTTGTAACACTCCAAAGAGAAAGGAAAAACTTGAAATTGCATCACATGCCCCCTTTAAATTCTTCCTGTCTGCAGACCCCAACACATTCACCAGATACACTTCTGACCCGTCGACCGGATATACTGGAGTTCAGTTGTGTGTAGGTTTGGTTCTGGCTCTCTGCAGCACTTAGTGATAAAGATACACAGTACCATTCAAAGTTTGGGGTCAGGAAGTTTTTTTTTTTTTTTTTTTTCACAAAAAGTCATTTATTGGATCAAAAATAAAACAGTACTATTGTAAAATAATATTAAAATTTAAAATAAGTGTTTACTATTTTAATATATTTTAAAATGCAATTAATTCATGTGATGGCAAAAGTGAATTTTAAGTAGCTGAAGTCATTCTAATATGCTGATTTTCTGCTCAAGAAACATTTCTTAATATTTTATTATTATACTATTATTATATGATACATTTTTAATTCAGAAACTCTTTGCTGATTAGAGCGTTTCAAGATCAGCATTTATCTGAAATAAAAATCTTTTGTATTTTTAAGTAGCTTTTGATAAATTCATTTAATGTGTACTTGCTGAATAAAAGTTGAACGTAGTGTACAATACAGATCTTTCGCTTCCACTATCATATTAGTATTTTTGTTAAACATTGTGCCAGACAACACTTTGAATTAGAGCTGGATATTGTACGACATTAATTAATCTGTAGGATATTATATGAATGAACACAAAAAACAAAAAATAAAGGAGAAAAAAGAACTGTGATATGTGACTGTATCTGCACAGCCCTACTTGGAAAGCACTTCAATCATGAATTAAATCAAGACAACGCAAGCTAAAATCATTATTGTTGGGCATCAGCAATCTTTGTGGGAGTGAATCCCGTAACTATATGATGGAAAATCTGTCTATAAGGGAGACGGAGATGAGGTAAAGGTGTAGATCAAGCGAGGCGGGGGCCCCTCCTTTGAGTAACTGCTCTTCCCGGGCCCTGTAATCAGTGGAGAGCATGATCTGTGGACACTGCTGTTTTGTGGTCAGTGGGAAATACCCCACGGCTTCACACCTGCTCTCTCTTCTGGGCTGACCGCAGGTCAAACAAGTCTGAGCAGGTTTAACATCCACCACCTCAACAGGGGGCTTGGGCTACTGATGTGCTTTGAGCGCCTATCCACAGGCATAGGAAGGTACAAGACAGCCCCCCTAGTGACTGATTCAGTACACATATGCTGGAGGAATCTGCTGCATCTGATAAAGTTAGTGAATGTTATCAAGCTGTCTGATTAGATGTACTTACTCTGGTCTGTAGATTGGAAGCCAATAGACGAGACGTCCACCTAAAACCAAATGGTGGGCTGCAAAATTCAAGAGGTCGGCAAAGATATCACTCAGGTGATACGCCATTGAAACGGGGACATGACTCTCTCCAGAGCTGCATTTGGGATATGAAACACAAGAAAATATAATCAACTCAGAATCTCAAGAGAAAAAAGTCTGTCATCATTGACCTGCCCTCAAGTAATCAGTCAGGAATCAGCCAATCAACACACTGATCAAAGTCTAACGAACAAATCAATTTAAAATTTAGCTTTTTGAAGCACTGCAATTGCAAAAGCAAAGAAACCCCCCCCCAAACCAAAGGGGGGACTAATACATTATACACAACATTCAACCTTTTGGGTTCCATGTGGGAAAAAGAAAGCCAGAAGTGTTTTGAAACCAACAGGAGTGTGAGTAAATGATGCCAATTTTAATTTTTTGGGTAAACTGAACACAAGAAACCGGTTTCCTATACCTGGATCAAGTGAAACATCAAACTCTGATACAGTCTTCAAGACATTATTATTTTCCAGGCCTGAATAAACATTAGTAACTAGTATATAAATTATATAAAGATTTTTCAGTACTGGTAATGAAAAATAGATATCTGGGTCACACTTTATTTTAAGGTCCAATTCTCACCATTAATAAACCATTAACTATGACTTTTGCCTCAAACTCCTAAATTGCTGCTTATTAATAGTTAGTAAGGTAGTTGTTGAGTTTAAATATTGGGTAGGGTTAGGAATGTAGAATATGGTCATGCAGAATTTGTGCTTAATAAGCACTATAAACAGCCAATATGTTAATAACAAGCATGCTAATAAGCAAATAGTTAATAGTGAGAATTGGTCCCTATATTAAGGTGTTATGAATATTTGTTTCTTGAGCACCAAAATCAGAATGATCTTTCTGAAGGATCATGTGACACTGAAGACTGAAGTAACGGCAGCAGAAAATTCAGCTTTACCATCACAGGAATAAACTACATTTGAAATATTAAATATAAAAATAAAGTTATTTTAAATTTTAGACTATGTACTATTACTATTATTTCTCAATACTTCTCTTTTTACTGTATCATTGATCCAAAAAAGCAGGACAGACTTAATTTTAAAAAGCCTTTGAATGCTAGTGTAACTGTATAGCCTTGTACCATTTGTTGTGTTAGAGGTGAGGCAAAGGATTACCTGAAAGCTGGCTCATATCTAAAGAGTGTTTCAAGTGGATCCATTAAAAATGCAGGGTGGATCCATAAAAGTGGATAGGCTTACAAGTCCTCACTGGAGGTTTGATGATATCTTTATGAGATCCCGTTCTCCTTGTGGAGCTCACGAATGCCATATGGAGCTACACAAAGGGAAAAGAAAAACACTTGAAGCTTCAAAACCACAGTTTAATAGTAACAAATAAAAAATCATGTGGCTTTAAAGGTGACAGTGTGTAATTTATGAGCCACTAAACATATTTGAACGATGTTTACAAAAAAGTATTCCCTGCAACTGAAATTCCAGAATCTCGATCCAGCTTGTTTTCAGCTGATCCAATCAGGTGTGCAATAGTTTTTTAACATAAAAATAAACTGTACACCCTTCACCTTTGAAGACCTTAAGTTTCTAGGTACGTACGGTCTGTAACAATGGCATCAAACTGTGCAGTTTTTCTCCAAAGAGGCTTGGAAGCATCAGACACCATGACGTCGACATAGAGACTCTCAGTCCCATACTGCCGCAGGGTTCGCTCGGATGTTCTCATCCTGTCGGTCCTCTCCCATTTCTGATTCTTCCTGCTGGCTTTTCCTGCAACAGTTTTAAAAGCTCACAGGTGTGCACTCACTACAAAAGTATGACTAAACCTACACTGTGTGAAAACTGAAGGAGAAAATTATTGGAAGGCTTTAAAAAAAAAACACCACCTATTCCATGAATAGTGTTATAATCTATGTCTGTTCCACATACATACGCCCCAAAGTGTGAACATGCTACCAGAAGACTACCTGAAAATCAAAACAGAGTAAGACAAATTATCATTACAGAATTTAAGATAATAATATTAGTAATCTGGTACAGTAGATCTTTATATCTGCTTGACAAAGTATGGCCTATAAGGATTTCCTGGCAACCAGAAAGCGTTCAACTACATAAGCACATCTGGCCTGCAGATCTCAGCGCATGTGGTGACAACAGACTTATGATAAAGCCCTGGCAACATCATGGCACGCTACAAACTCACAATAAGCCACACTTTGGGAAAGAGACCGAGAGAGCAATGCAGCCCCATGCTGTTTTAAAAGCCAGCAATCCTTCATTTGACTGATGACACTCGAAAGTGTCTTTTCAAAGTCAAATGAAAAGAGGAAAAGTCAGCCAACTGAGACTGAAAAGTGAGAATTTCTGTAAGCCAATTCAAAAAATAAAAAAAAATAAAAAGAATATGATATATAGATCTGCTCCTGGTTTGTGTTAGACACAAATAAGAGACAGAAGATGACGGCCCATATCTTCAATCACTCAGACAAGTTGTCAGATGTGATTTCACTCAGAACGAGAAACAAACACAAACACCTGCTTGAGTTTGGCCCAAAATGAAGCGTCTAAACTGTTCTGATTAACAACGTGCCAAACAAACCCATTTCGCAAGACTAAATGAATTAATTTGCAGAATAAAGATATATGACATCATAGGCATGTTGGATGAGAAACTTCTACACTGACTTTTTATATTAAAACTGACTTTTTAATACTAGTTGTCGAAGAACCACATTCCAATAATTATTTAATGAACAGAAGTAAATATAAGTAAATTGATAAAATGCATTAATGCTAAAAAATTACTATTTCAAATAAATACCATTCTTTGAAACTTGCCATTCATCAAAAAATTTGAAAATGCATTACAAAAAATAATTCCACAAAAAAAAAAAAAAAAACAGCACAAATGTTTTCAGCATTGGCATTGATAATAATAAGAAATATTTCTTGAGCATTCAAATCAGCATATTAGAATGATTTCTGAAGACTGAAGTAATGGCTGCTGAAAATTCAGCTTGAATACAATACACTTAAAAAATATTACAATAGAAAAATAGTAATTTATTTACAATATTACTGTTTTTTACTGGTCATTATTTTAAATAATATTTTACAAAATATATATAAGAGACTTCTTTCAAAAACATTAAAAAATATTCTCAACCCTGAACTTTTGAACAACAGTGTTTATGATGGCTATTTTACAACTGCTTTAGATATGGCTCATCCAAACAGATATTTGAGTCTGAATTTATGTCAAGAGACATGAATGGTTGTATTTAAAAGCCTTCTATGCGCTTGGACATTTCCTCACCTGTTCCAACAAAAGGATCATAAACCAAATCATCAGCCTTTACTTTGGCATGATTGGCCATGATGAAGGAGAGGCCAGCGTCCATACTAGTTCTTTTTCCCAATGAAATGTCTCTTCTTCACACTGTAAGAGCGAATTATTCTCTCTGACCATCTGCAAGTCTGAAGAGAAAAACTGTTTAATATTTAAGAGTTGTACAGTAGGTAATCTTTTATTTCAAAGACATCATTCATCTTAGGCCACAAATCAAGCATTTTACAAATCTATACACAATAGTCAAATGTGAAGGCTAGTTCATCTGCAAAGACTACAGTTCAGAAATGTATATAATATATATATATATATATAATATATATATATATATTATATATATATATATTATATATATATACATACATACATACATAGATAGCATATATATATAATATATGGAAAGTGCTGCTCACACCCATCTCCCAAAGAATATATGGAAAGGCTCTTCTGGGATGTCATTAGGATCAGATCCATAATCCTCCAGCAAACAGAAAATATGTTCTGGATCCTTCAGATTGACTGTCCCTTTAAAATGGCAAGAAGTCTAGAGCCTGTGGCAAAAGCACACTTTATATATCCACATATGTGTTTCACTGTCCATAACAGAAGACATTTTCAAACTTGCAGTTAAAACTGTTGCTACATTAACACCAATTATGGATGTATTCTACAGAACCAGGTGTTCAAAATGCACAAACATGTAAATACAGCAAAACACTTACATCAATCTTTTTGATTCTGTCCTTAAACACTAATGTTTTGTTGAAAGTGTAGACATTGATCTTATAAGTTGAATTTTGTTGTAGATATGGAGCCTGTGAACAAGTAATACAAGAGATTCAGATATATTTTCTGTAAACCACATTGTATTTATTAAGAGAACATGAACAAACCATGTTTTCTGCTGGATACTCCAACAATGACGTCCTAAGCTCATCTGTTGTTGTTCCATGACCCCAAAAGTTCAAAGAAGACCTTGAAATCAATATGAAACTTTACAGAAATGCAACAATTCAATAATTATTACTGTTTTTATTTATTTATACATTTTTCAATTAAAGGGTTACTTTACCCAAAAATGAAAATAAGAATTTGAAAGATCAAAGACAATTTTTTAATATAACTCCGACTGGATTCTTCTGAAAGAAGAAAGTCATATACACCTAGGATGCCTTGAGGGTGAGTAATTTATGGGAAAATTTGCATTTTTGGGTGAACTAATCCTTCAAGGCTTTACAATAAGATCTTTTGTTTGTTAATGTCAATAAACAAACTAACAATGAGCGATAGACCTATATATTTTAACTGCATTAATTAATCCTTGTAAAAAAAAAAAAAAAAAATTACATTTATTCACTGTTTAACTTCATTTCAATTCACAGGGCATTTATCTAATATTAACTACATTTTGGTTTTGAAATTGTATATACTGAAATTAGCATTAAGATAAATATATGATGTAGAAATATTGTCCATTGTTGGTTCACGTTAACTCATGTAATTAACTAATATAAACAACCGAAAGCTTATTGTAAGATAGCACCCATGTTTTCTCCCATGAAATATTCATACACTGCTCTTAAGCCAATTATTTAGTATATTCAAACACATGAAGTGTCCCCTTGATTAGAGTAATATTTATAATAGTTTGTCATCTTGAGCATTTTACATGTAATGTAAGTGTAATAAAATACTACAACCTACTTTCCACAAACTGTTCTGGACATGACACTCCGTATATCATCTTCAGATAAGCCTTTCAGTTGCCAAAAGGGAGACTGATGAGAAAAAGAGTTAGAAAATAAATAACATAACAGTTACTTATGTCAAGTGAAAAACTATTTGGGGTTACCTTTTCGCTGAATGTTTCTGATGTATCAAATGGACGGTTCCTTAGAGACAGCAATGCTTTTATTTCCTGCAAACAATAATTCAGAGAGTGATATATGAATATCTACCAAACACAATTAGATCTTAGATTTAAATTAAAATAATTAACTCTATAATACTGAATTGAACTGTGAGTAATGAGTTCTCTATTCCGAAGTACACTCTCAAAGATTAATTCTAGCGTTTTGACACGAAGGTCTGAGTGAACTGAAGGTTTACAGTTTGTACCGGTAATCTAAAATCGACGTTATCATGTGCAAGATGAAGTAAATATTTTCTGCACGCTCGACCACAGTAGACAGCCATGTTTGTGTGCTACATTCATTATCATCCGATGAGTAAATTGTGCTAGTAACAACAGTTCCTACTTGGCATCCCCGTACGCAAATCGCCTAAGCGAAAGCCTTGTAAAAGGATTAGACATTTGTACTTTTCAATGCCAGTTTTAACTACTGTAAATCACACTCATGCGTAAAATTAAGTAACGTTAGGCTACATTTCCTTTGGAGTCGGAACAGTTGTGTGTTCGTGAAAGCAGAATTATTATTTTTTTTCTTATTTTTTGATGTATATAGTCCTTTTTGAAAATGGAAAAGATTTCGTGTCACCTGATGATATCTTTTAATCTTATCTACACGCTCATTAACTTAGGAGAGGTTAAAATCTTCCCTATCATTGGTTCATCATCTCGTACAGTGACATGATTCTCGGGCTCTGATTGGTTGGTTTGCACGTCAATCATTCTCACAAGAGATCAGAAAAGTATCTACTGCTGAACTTGTAATATATCCACTTCCATCGCTGTTACAGTATGACAACCATCATCAAGAAGCCGAACAAAAGCGGTAAGGTTTTATTATAATACACCTAACGTGTTATGCATATATTTCGATGTCAAATAAATCTTTGTAAAGTTGATCACATCGATAAACTAAGCTGTCATAGACTGTCACTAATAATCTTATAAGCTACAGTGTTCTGTATATAGTTTCATATACAGTATAGTTGTTAATGTGTATTGTATATAGTGCCGTTTCATGCAGGCTTTGCAACCTTCAGAGTAGAACTGAGAATGTCTCAATTCTAATGTCCCAATTGTTCTGTATATTAAGACTGAATTATTATTGAGAATAAATTCAGTTTGAATTGAACTGGAACTGAGGTTGATGAATACAGAACTGTACTTCAAATTTGAAGAATTATTAAAATAATAAAACTAAAAGCAGCTGCATTACGTGCAATTTATATAATTATAATATTTATACAATAATATAATAAATATAATAATTTCATTTTTCAGTATGAATTTGGAATATTTCAAGAAAGAGTTCATATTACTGATACATGTAGTTGAATATAATAATCAGTATCTGAAATGTCACCTATAAAAATGTGAATTTAAATTATAAGCTACATTTCTCCTGATCATAATAATTTTTCCTAGTAAGCATTATTTTCCAAATTTGAGCCAAATAACATAAACAGTGTGAAACCTTAAACACACACTACAAAAGATATTTATTTATTTTTGTCCATTTTTATAATCCTTAAGCTAGAAAAGTGTTTTTCTTAGTATTATTTATGTTTTTTTTTTTTTTTACAATTTAGTTTCCATTGATTTATATTTCAGTTTTTTTTTGTTTTTTTTTTCCAGTTGGTAATTGCAGTGCTTCAACTTATTTCATTTAGCTGACAATGGCAACATTTCTAATTTTCATTTAGTTTCATCTAACATTTATATTTTATTTTAGTTTATTATAGTTTTATTTCAATTAACAAAAATATTTTTCTAGTTTTAGTTTTAGTTAACAATAACCTGGAACATTTTTTCCTAGAATCTAGCTATATGATATAGTTTAGCTTAAGTGCCCCGGCTAGTATTGATTACATTGGGTCAGTCTTACTTGTAGACTTCATGAGGCTTTAAGTTATTTAAAGGCTGTACGACATGCAATCTTCTCACTCCCAGCCTGTGTTGTGCCATCAGTGAAGCATGCTGAAAACTAGAGCCGTCCTGTGAGCCAAAGGTCACCATGGAGACAGACGAAGCACCTGGGCAGCCTAATGATGACAGGGCGGAGACCTGCACCGTATCCGTCAAAGGTCTGACAGAGAACTGGCAGAAATGGTCCAACGACCACTGCGAGTATCAGAAACACAATCCCTTCAGCAATGGCAAGGTGATTCCCCCGCAGATCCAGCGAGGACAGGAGGGCTACGGCAGGCCCTTAGAGGGCTCCAAAACAGAGCAGAGAGGAAAAGACGCCCACTCTCACATCAGCAGAGAGGTCACAGAGCTCTGCCAGGTCATTAGGGAGATCGGAGCGAGCAGGGACGACGGCGGGGTGTCTGTGCACTTCGGGACACTGTTTGAGAGATATGTCACTATCTCTAATAAACTAGTGGGAGTTCTGCTGCGAGCACGCAAGCAAGGGCTGGTGCACTTTGAAGGTGAGATGCTGTGGCAGGGGAGAGATGATGGAGTGCTCATCACCTTGTTACAGTGATTTACAGCAGTGCTGGACACCATGTGCCTGTCTGTCCACCATTGCTTTATAGACATCCGTTGTACTTGAACATGGGTTAGGAGTCAGTTGTCGACCAAAGAAACTTATGCTAATGAGATTCAAACTGAGTGTATTGAATTTCAATGTAGCAAACTGGTACTACCAAACAGAATTGGAAAAATAATGATTTCAAACAGGATTCAAAACAGTCTTGTATGTCACTGGTCAACCAGATAGGTAGCCCTGCCCCCCTCATAGCATTTGTTAAGTCAATGTTGCTTTTAGGGGCTAAAAAACAGCAACAACGCTTACACTTTTAACTTAAAAAATATATATTTTAAACCAGTCAGAAAATGGTTTGCTGGTCTTAGTTGGTCTACCAGCTTGGTTAGGCTTGTCTGTTTACTGGTTTTACTGTAGAGGTACTTTAAAGAAACAGTTCACCTAAAAATAAAAATTTGCTTAGGCCATCCAAGATATAGATGAGTTTGTTTCTTCACCAGAACACATTTGGAGAAATGTAGTATTACATCACTTGTTCACTGATGAATCATTTGCAGTGAATGGGTGCCGTCAGAGTGAGTTTTACACTTCATAAGACGTGTTGATTACTCGTGAATTATTGTGATGTTTTGATCTCTCATTCTGACGGCACCCATTCACTGCAGGGGATACATTAGTGAGCAAGTGACGTAATGCTAATGGCCTGAGGGTGAGTAAACTTTCATTTTTGAGTGAACTATTCCTTTAAGCAGTTTTTTTTTTCAGAAGGGCAACCTACAGATGACTTTATTCTGATAATATCTCTGCACAATAATTTATCCTCAGAAATTACATTCATTTACCTTTAAGTGAACAATAACAGTGCAAGATTGTAGTCTTGACAAGCCATATTCTCAAACCATAATCACAATAATATGCCATCACTTTGATGCACAGTGTTAAGGCACACAGTGTTTTCCTATTGAAACCTTACTATTTGATTTATTTTTATTATTTGTTATGGAATAATTTTCTCATATAATGAATCACTTGTAGTACTGCCTAGAAAATACATTTCAACTTTTCTGTATTGAATTGCTTTGAATTTATTCTAAATATAATTGATATAAAATATATATTTACAGTGATGATAATGTGATAATTAAACTATTAAAAAACAGATAACACATGAGAAGAATATTATTTATTTTGTTTACATGCTTATACAACCTTACACCACTCAATAATTAAATACATCTGAGGCAATATAGTACAATCTCTGTCATGGCATAAACAGAGTTCAAACTTTCTTTAGTGTCATATGAAGGAAGAAAAACATAACTGCTCTTGCATCAGTGTTGCAGTATAGAATAAAATTCTGATGCCAAAATCATTCAGCTAGTGTGAGGTTAAAGGTCAAAGCTAATTATTGAGATTAATTACCATTTTTAGCTCATTCATATTTAAAAACTCTTTGTCACAGCTCTGTATCCTTAAAACTCATATTACTTCAGTAAAACTGGAAGAATCCCAACTGTTCTCTGTTAAAGATGAACGATTCTGTGAAATTTATCAATGTCATTACTATTCGGCATGCTCCGCCCCTCACCCCTCAAAAACAATTGAAAAGTAGCTGCAGTTTTGTAGCTTCAAATTTGATTAGCCTGTCTGGCTGATGATATAACTAACAGAAAACACAGCATTATGAGTTTTACAACCCTGAGGCACATGTCCGTAACCTTTTGTCATCACAAACATATTGACTAGGACTGTTATTATGAGTAACGTGGCTCTGGGCATCTCAAACATGAATGTATTTTGAGTTCCTCTAACTTCCTGTATATTTAGCTCATAGAGTTTAGCCTTTGGAGTAACTGGTCAGCCTGCAAAATAAAGACATAAAAGGGTTAGCTATATATTGGCACACTCCAAAGCAAGGGCAAATCAAAATCCTACAATTTATAGTAGTAGAATTGGTAAGACTAAAACATTTCTCCACACAGATCCATTTGAGCTGTCAAAAAAAAAAAAGGTTTTCATTCTCCCTGCCACTGTAGCTTGTCCATTTTTATTTAATACAATTTGCTTGTTCCAATTACATGACAAAAGGTCTCGTTCAACGGACGTAATAACTGCCAAAGTCTTGCTACACTCAGAAAACATTTTATTTGTTAATGCATTGATAAACCGCTCCAAGGGAAAATGATTATTAGTTTTAGTAGTGGATTGTATTGTTGGTTTATTCATTTGATTGCTTACCGTTACGAACCAATACGAGTTTAGCCTGTAGATCAAGCGGGACATGAAGCCCATCTGACTGACGGGTGCGAGAACATGGAGATGCAGATGTGTGACAAAACAGAATGGAGGCCAATGGAACCCAAACTTGGAAATATAATTGGCATGTGATGCATCGGAACGTAACTCACAACGTTCTGCATGCTTCATAAACAAGGATTTGATTTTCGTGTAAGTGGCAGATGTTTTTCATTACCTAACATCGTTTAAATCAGTCACATCGTTCTTCTGAAGTATCTCTTTCCCCGTCTCCACCAACTTCTCCACTAAAAATAGAGTTTGCACAGATGAATCCTTAGTAAAGCATGCTATGCGTAACTAAGCTGGGAAGTCTGACTAAATCTGACTCATTATTTCAGATTGTTACTGCAGAAAGGCTCCAGCGTAGCTACTGTCAGAAATGTCTAAACATTTACACCAGTCTTGAATAACTCACAGCGTGTTACCTAATGGTACATGCTCTTTGCCTAGAGATTTACAATTGCCCACGTGTTTACTTGGTACAACCAGATAGTGATGAGGAGCTCCAGGGTGGATATCTCTGAAACAGGACACAGTTCCATCCTGGAAAACAGAGTTTTAAAGGGTTATAAATAATGATAAAAAAACTAATAACAATTACAATAATTATTTTAATTAATTTGTGTTACATCTTTGATTTTACATTGTGCTTCATTTATACATTTTAATTTAATTAATAACTTTAAAAGGACTATTTACAACTTCTGATGTTTTTAAATGCGTTTACATACACTGTTAATTGTGCAATAATTGTGACTTAGACATGAAGATTTCAATGTTACTAATTGTGAAGCATAATTTAAAATAAAAAAGTATAATATTTTTCAAAATACATAACTTTATTTCTTTATGATGACGATGGCCGAGCAATCATCGCATTACCTTTTTATTCAAACAAAATTACAATAACCTTGACGACATTTTGCAAGGAGAAAAGGAAAAACTCTGATATGTTGGCGATGGTTAGGACACGTCGGTCTATTAATTCTATAGGTAAATAATGATTTTATGAAACATGTATTGTATCGTCGTGTATTGTGATCTTTATCCTCTTTCGCGCCTCTGACAGTACACTCACGTTATGCAGGAGCTCAGTTCCCATTTCTCCCTTCACGATTTTACAGAAAATGCATTTTTTATCATATCCATCATCAGTCTGGTTCGTTGTACCGATCTCAGGGGTCGGTGTGTTTACGGCGGATGCCATCTTCAAAACGTGAAGTCGGCGCCAGTTACATCATCACGGACACGAGCGTCACGTCGTTTCAATATATAAGTCCCCTGAGTCAGGGGGCTTTAAACCAAGAAATCCCACATATGATGATCCCTTTGTGAGAGAAACCGAGTTAAAATATATGCTTGTACATATTTAAATGTCTAAAGCGCCTAAATTATGCATGATATTATTAAGACAAGTTGTTCTCTAGAATAAATGATTGGTCTTTGTACTAAATCCTAATAAATGTATTAATATATTAAATTAAAAAAAAGTTTTTATTATTATATTAGTTTCTTTTTTGTATTTTTTTTAAATATTTTAATCCGATATTATACACAGAATATATTGTTATATCTGAAATATTAAGCAGTTTTTAACCAGTAAGCAAGGTAAAATGACAGTGGCAGAGCATCCTAAAAATATAATACAAACTATTTTTGAATGTATGCTGCAAGAAACGAAAGACATATACAAAATAAAATTATTATATTGTTTTATTTAGAAAAAAAAACGTTTTTTTTTTTTAAACTACAGGCATGTTTTGTCATCTTGTTATAACATTTTCTATGATATTATGTTGAATATACAATATATTTGATGTGCTATATTTCCTGTTACTTCATTTAGGCCTGCACTCTCAGAAAAAAAGGTACAAAAGCTGTCACTGGGGTGGTACCTTTTGAAAAGGTACACTTTTAAGGTACCTTTTAGGTGCTAATATGTACACTTCAGATACTAATATATACCTTTATGATGCCAATATGGACTCTTTAGGTACAAAGGTGTCCCTTTTAAAAAGCTACCGCCCCAGTGACAACTTGTATACCTTTTTTTTCTGCAAGATTATGAAATTCTGAAGAAAAATCTAGTCACACTTCAAATATAATTTCATGCTCATAAGATGCATGCTCAAAATCCATTCAACTGTGTGAAATATTACACATTTCTAAGCTTATAGTAATTAAGGATATTTCTTTATATGTTATTACCAGAACCTAGAGATATTTATTCTTTGGTTTCACCATTATTTATTTTAATAAATGGTTAAAAAACAACAATAATAATAGCATGATCCTTCTTGTTCTTGTATTTTGTATAAACACAACACTAAAACCTAAAATATTGGTCCCACCAAAAGAAGAAGAAATTAATAAAGCGCCTCTACAAAAAAAAAAAAAAAAAAGTAAATCAAATTTGACAAGTCAAATTAATTTATCTAATAACTAACAGTACAGTTCTAATGATAATTAAAATATGAATCATGGTTTATTAACAACGTGGTAACTATTTAATCTATACTTGTAACCCTCAAAGTAGAATGAGTTTGGCAACCCCTTGTAAATTTTTAGTGACTCCTATTGTGGGTCAGAATCACTGGGTTGGGAAGCACTGCTTTAAATGATATATCTTCAAGCCCCTTTTAAACTAGTTAAGCATCTCCAACAGCAGTGAACAAGACAAAGCTGTGTTATTCTTTAATTACTACTGCCTATGTCTATAAGGAATACTATTTTATTGTGTGCAAGCAGCCAGCGCAGCAGAATTTGAGCAAAATCTCCCAGCAGAATCACTAAGACGGAGCTCAAGACTGGTTAAAGGTTACTAATCAAGAGAGGCAGAAAGGATAAGTGAGTGACAACACACTATGTTAAACTGCTCTGTTTAGTGGGTCAACCGAGCAATTAATCCCGAGCACTCCAATATGCCAGGATGCCACATTTACCGCCTTAATGTATGCAAATGATGTCATTAAAATGCATGTTCATGTTTAGTCTCTAAATTAAGAGCTCATTTGCACTCCCAACAATCCAGAGATTCATTATTACAAATTACAAAAATAATAATGGCTCAAGACATCAAATTTACTCTCCTTGTACACCCTCCCCTATTTATATTATGAATGTGAAAATAATTTATGTGACAATCAGCAATTTGCAGCCACTGTATTGGAGGTTGTCAGCTGGCCAAAGCTATTATGTTATCTCTTGTTCTGCGGCTCCATATGATAAATAATGTGCCAGAACATGACTGTATGCAATTAGAGTCTGCTGTAGTATTGTAGGAATGCAAAGGATTGTATAAAAAAGAGAGAGAGAGAGAGAGAGAGAGAGATAGAGAGAGAGGACTAGTGAATATGGGACATAGAAGATGATCGTGATGTGAATGGAAAATACAAATGCCTTAGAAATAACTGGGAAAATATGAAGTTAAGCACCAGCAACAAACAACGGATCTCACGCGTCTCTAAATGATTCATGACCAAAATATCAACTCCAGCATTGAGGAAGTCAATGTTTTGTCCTGAAGAGGTTGTAGAATTATTCATGAGGCATCGGCTTTGTAAATAGATCCTGTTGATTAAAATGGAGGAAGTTGGGGGATGGCGACAACTGCAACTCATGAATCTCAGGAGAGAGAGAGAGAGAGAGAGAGAGAGAGAGAGAGAGAGAGAGAGGGAGAGAGAGAGAGAGAGAGAGAGAGAGAGAGAGCTACATGAAGGCAAAATAGTCAGCTTCTTTAATCATGTTCTGCCCTACTTCCAACTTCCTCTTTCATTCCATACATCCCGCTGAGACGATTGCCATTGCCACTGGTCATCGTCACACTTGGCTTTATGAATCTGGAATTAGCCTGTGTACTTTTATGAAATTAAATGGCTATGCCTTTACAGACAACATGGTTGAGAGGTTAAGAGGCATTTTTAAGAGAAATGAAATCCGCATTTTTTTTTTTTTTTTACTTTTCAGCTCGTTTCTGCTGATATTTAAAGTCACTGTGAATTGATGTCAAGTCTAGTCAAGTCACCTTTATTTATATAGCGCTTTAAACAAAAAAGACTGCGTCAAAGCAACTGAACAACATTAATTAGGAAAACAGTGTGTCAATAATGCAAAATGAGGCAGTTCATCATTGAATTCAGTGATGTCATCATCTCAGTTCAGTTTAAATAGTATCTGGGCAATAATTTGCAATCAAGTCAACGATATCACTGTAAATGAAGTGTCCCCAACTAAGCAAGCCAGAGGCAACAGCGGCAAGGAACCAAAACTCCATCGGTGACAGAATGGAAAAAATACCTTGGGAGAAACCAGGCTCAGTTGGGGGGCCAGTTCTCCTCTGACCAGATGAAACCAGCAGTTCAATTCCAGGCTGCAGCAAAGTCAGTGGGTGCAGAAGAATCATCTGTTTCCTGTGGTCTCGTCCCGGTGGTCATCTGAGACAAGGTCATTACAGGGGTTCTGTCTCTGGGGCTCTAGTTGTCCTGGTCTCTGCTGTCTTTCAGGGCTGTAGAGGTCCTTTCTAGGTGCTGATCCACCATCTGGGCTGGATACGTATGGATCTGGGTGACTGCAGTGAACCTCTGACTTGGATACAGACTGGATCTGGTGGCTACGGTGACCTCGGAATAAGAGAGAAACAGACTAATATTAGCGTAGATGCAATTCTTCTAATGATGTAGCAAGTACATCAGGTGTTATGGGAAGTGTTCCCGGTTCCGGTTTACCTAATTAATACAGCCTAAATGCATTATGTCTGCAAATGATGTCTGCAAACTTTTACTTCCGTAATGTCACAAATTGCAAACAGGAGTGAAACAAGATGTTAAACAAGATATAAAGTAAATGTGAGTTTGCTAAAACAAACCCTATGGCTAACTTTATCGATTTATTATATTGCATGTGTGTGCATGGTTTAAAAGTTTGGGGTCTGTAAGATTTTTAAGAAATTAATACTTTTAGGATGGATTAAGTTGATTAAAAATAAAGATTTATAAAGTTACAAAATGTTACTAAAGGCAGCTGAAGTTCATTTTAAAATAGAAAATTGTAATTTTAATAAGTAATTGTATTAATATTTCATTATATCACTGCTACTGATTAAATGAATGCATTGGTGAGCATATTATATTCACAGCTCCACTACAAAAGTAAACAGGGTCATATATTATTTCAAGCTGACTTTCAGCTTTAATTGGTACTGTAATTCCAAAAACCCCCAAACTCTTAAAACTCAACTCAAAAGATTTTTTGGAAGGTTATTTTTTTATTCCCCTTTATTGTTGTGGTGCCATCAGCCAAACAGTGTTGTCAGGATGTCATTTTCCTGTGGCTCTAGAGTGACTCAGTTGGCATTTATGGCTAAAGTTATTAGCGCAAAACCATTTTTTATGCAGAACTGAAAGCCCATGAACAAAGATGGCAGAATCCCTTATATCCAGGTGATCATGCACCAGCTGAGCAAATGCTGACATGACACATTCTCCAGGTATTATTCTGATAGCTCCACAGTGTTTTTAACTGAATTTCCAAATTAACAAAAGCTTATTTACTGTAGTCTCTGCACATTAACCTGACACGTGAAAAAATTACCTAAAGGTTGAGTTAGGTCAGTATTTCCACATTCTACCAGCAGGAGGCAGTGTTATGACATCCTTCAGCACAACCTTTGAAGTGTGAACAGTTTTTTTACTCTCAGCTGTTTCATCATGTTCCTTCCTTCTTTTCAAACATCTGCACTTCTAATTCTACTCGTCAAGTATGCGTGTCAGATAAACCATGATAGATGTACTGTACTAGACCCACAGCTAAGGTCACAAAATACTTTTAAGCAGCAACAGCAGCGCATTGTGGAAGTAGATATTAATGCAACTGTATTTACATATCTCATATATTAATGCACTGTTGATGGTAAATTCTTGCAGGTAGTCTCATTAGTGTCTACTTTAATCCAGACGTATCATGGAAATGTTAGCGTAACTAAAGAGAGCAGGTAGTGTGAAACTCTCTGTTTCCTCAGCTGTCTGTCACTCTCTAGACATTCTCTCCTTCATTCTTGTACCTTTCTGCACAGTCCATTTACTGTGGGTTTGCAATGCACCTGGTGTTTTATTTCCCTCTCCTCTTTCCTTCAGATTCAGTGTTTTCCCCTGAACTGGGGGTGTTCACATTTGGTAGCTTTGGTTCGATTTAAACGAACTGTGGTGCGAGTTCTCTGTTAGTGCGGTTCATTTGAATAAGTGTGAAGACTGCCATCCATTCCTTTGCGCGACATGTGGGTCCAAGACCTCTTGTTTGACTAAGGATGTGTTCACACTTGTAGTTCAGTTCTATTGATGGTTTTGGTCTGGACTTAGTTCACTTAGCATTCACACTGTCATATTTTACATCAAACCAAAAAGATGCTAAACAAAAGGCATAAGGATACGGTCACAACATGACTGGACAACTTTTCTGATGTATAATTGTGACCTTTCTGAACATCCAAAATAATGCTGTGTGCTGGGCTAAATGCACTCATTGGATATCTGTACATGTGGTGGTATTTTTTACCACTGAATGGGTTATATGTTGTATTTGTGTGTTGTATGTGTTTATGGTGTTATTTTTACTCAACTGGGCTAAATTGACACCTGTATCAAAGTGGATAAAAACAGGACATGATGTCACAAGATGTGACCATTAAAAGGACAGAATTCTCAAGCATACCTGGTTCTTCACTTGGCTGTTACAGTTCGGGATTAGCAGATCTCTTTGAGCACTATGGAGAAATTCCTGCTGGTGTTTAGACTCCTTAACGTATCTGGCATTTGGCAAACATTCCACCATGTGTATACACCACAAGTGCATTCAGTGCAAACCGCAGTTTTGGATGTCCAATCAGGTTGTGTCTGTATTCTTAAGCCTTTTTGTTTTGTATCTTTAGATTCAATGTTAAAAATGACTATCATTTTCCTTTTAGTTCGAACCAAAAGAACGAACTACAAGTTTAAACACTTCCTTATTCCTTGCTCTCTTTTGATTGGTTGATTGCCAGTTACTGTATATTTGCCAAGTAATGATGACTGACAGCTGCTGACATCCATGATATAATATGATGACATCTGTCTGTCTGTCTGTCTGTCATAAAGTCTGGGTCATAAATGTGGTTTGACTCTCATGTGTAAATCACGTGGAGAAAGTGAATCTGTTAGCATTCCCTGCTCATCACAACTGTAGTAACACGATTAACTTGTGCAGTCTTTATTTATTTATTTATTCTTTATTCAGTTATACACTTTTGATCTAATAACCTAAAAAAAAACTGAAGCAGTTATCTACCAGCAGGGGGAAAACCCTGTGGTTTGCCTCATAGAATTTAAATATGGCCATTTATAGGGTATGGATTTCAGTCACATGGCCAGATATCAGCCTTACTTATCATGCATGACTGTATTTTCATTCGCAAAGGGCAATCTATCATAGAACGACAGGAGATTGACAGAATACAACTTTTCTGTGCTGAAAGCCGCAGTTGAGTTCCCAGCACAGAGAAGAGAATGATACCAAAACCCTTAAAATTGAAATACTTAAAAAGTAGAACTGCATCTTGAATGTTAAAATATAATTCAATAATAGCACCAAACAGAAAATGAATGTGTAATATTGACCTGGAGTTATTCCAACACTGTTGCAATGTTATCTAGAATTGTAATTAAAAACTGTTACTCTTTCCCAGTTTAACTGGGACTTCTTCATAAAATACGAACACTACAGAAGAAATTTCTGCACTCATTGTACATAAAGCCTAAATTACCTAATTCAATGGGAATGATTTACACATAATTTCTTCTGCTAAACATTTTAACGCAATACAACTGAAAATGTAAGTTTACATCTTTAAATTCAGATGCCTTAAAATTACAACCTGCAGTGATGAGTTTATTATGCGTTTCGACCACTTTGAATTTAATTACAGATGTAGGAAATTGTGAAACTTGAGTAGAAATTGTGACAAATCAAAATGGATGCAGACAAAAATGTTTTGTTTTGTGAGTAATATCCAGGATTCAGGATGATACAGAGTCATATCGTGGCTCACAAACATACCCTTAGATGAAAATAAAATGAACACATACGCATTTATTATGTCTGCTGTATGAAGACCGATGAGCATGTTTATATGCAAAGCAGTTTGTTCAATAAGTTTTGGTTATGCTGCAGGATCGCACAGAGTAAAATTAGTTTACCAAGTTCACAGGCTGTGGAACAGCACCCAAGAATGATGTAGGACGTACAGAGTGCTGCTTCTCTTTCACACTGTTCAAGGTTATCACACATCACAGTAAAATTCTCACATTCTCAATCAGAGTGAATCCCCTTGAAATAGACCTGGACCATTCTTACACCAAGCTAACAGTGCCAGACCTGGATCACACACACAAGACATCTGCTGCCACTTAGAGGGACAGTACTCCTAGAACTTGACATGAAACCAGAGAACACAACCTTCAGGAACAGAACGTCAAGGTGAAATGTGAATAGTAAGTATGTGAACAGTGTTTTAATTCCATAATATGCCACATTTATGAGTAAAACAGAGCATTTAATAAGATAAATGTAGGCAGGGCTTATCAGATGCTGAAAAGTGGCCATTAGATATGACAATGGAGCCAGACTGAATGAGAGTTTGCTTAAAATAATGAATGACTTGTGGTTGGTTAATATTATTAAATAAATCATTAGTTGATAGGTAATCTAAGTTTCAAAATGGTGGTGTAATGTTTAAATATTTAAATTGCATATTTATATTTTAAAAATTAGTCTGAACTAAGATGATTTTTATGAACAAATATAAATAAATATTTTTTATTTTATTTTAAAATTAGTCTGCCCTATGATGACTTTAATAAATAAATAAATATATAAATAAATATTATTTTAAAAGTTTGAAGTCGCTAAACTTTTTTACGTCTTAAGTTCCCCATTGTTGGCAAGGCTGCATTTATTTAATCAAAAATAAAGTCAAAACTATAATATTCAAATACTATTACAAATTTAAAACAGCTGTTTTCTATTTTTATATATATTTTTAAATGCATTTTATTCCTGTGATGGCAAAGCTGAATTTTCAGCATCATTAGTCTCATTGTCACATGATCCTTCAGAAATGTTTCTAATATGCTTATTTGGCGCTCAAGAAATATTTCTTATGAATGCTGTAAACATTTGTGCTGCTAAATATTTTTGTGGAAATTGGGATCATTTTTTTCAGGATTTTTTCAATGAACATTATGTTTAAGTTTAAAAAACAACATTAATTTTAAATTAAATAACCTTCTAGAATAATCTTCTGTATTGTTTAAGTTCTTTACTGTCACTTTTAATCAATTTTATACATCCTTGTCGAATCAAAGTATTAATAAATAATAATAAAAAAGTAGTATAGATAGACATATGTGATCTTGACAAAAAAAAAAACAAAAAAAAAACCAATCATTACAAACTATAATATTGCTACTGGGACTATAATTCTTTTAAGGATACACGCAGGAAGCTTCATACTTTCCTCTGTCCTTCTCTCTATTTTTCAACTGTAAAATCGACTAATGGCTCTAGCAGTTGTGTCTGCACAGGATGGCTGTTGAAACACCTTAATTGTTACAATAATAAGAAACCTGAGGACAGTGGGGAAATCCACCATGTTGAAAACCGAGCTCGTTCAGTCGCTCGTATCGGCATTGCCAACCGCTTGAGGAAAGCTAAGGCTCGTTTGAAGACTATTCATGCTTTTTTTGTATTACAGCTTCAACACAAATAATAAAAAAACTGACATGTTATGTCGGAAAACAGGCAGAGCCGGAGGAAGTCCTATGTCTTGACTGCTAATTGCTGCAGAGGATTGTCAGTGAGGTCTGTATGATCATTATTGGTTCTTTGGGCTGAAGGCTGTGTACTGCTCCTGTGGGCCGGGGCATTCCGTCCTCTTGCTTTGTTTTTGTTGAGCCAATTAGCGAGCGTGATAACATCTGGTGCAAGAGGACAATGCGACTCCGTTCACATCCCCTAAGTGAGTGTCTCTCCCTGAAGCGCCGACGGCTTGAGCAGCATGCTGGGAAACTGGAGAAGGAATAGCATATGGCCCCAGCTAGTTTGATACAGCTGAATGACTTTCTCTTTTGCTCGCACACTCTCGCTCGCTCTCCAATTCTCTCGCTCACACTCTTTACCTCTTTCTATCTCTGAACGCGCACACACACACTTCACAGAAACGCACACAGCCTGACTAAACAGGATTACTGGGAGATTTGAGAGGGGCATGAAGAGATGATTGAGGACAGCAAAGATCAGATTGAAATGCTATTTAGTTTTACGAATGCGGGAGGACATGGAAGTTTTAACGGAACCAAATGCGCGGTGAGCTCTCAGTGAGGATGGAAAGAAAACAGGTTGAGAAACATGTTTCTTTGGATGCTTGTCTCTGCCACGGGATGAAAAAAAAAATGTAATTGTGACCCCCTCCCCACAGTTCTGAGTTTATATCTCACAATTCAGAATTGTGAAAAAGAAAGACAGAATTATGAGATATGAACTCACAATTACGAGATATAAACTCATTATTATGAGATATACTGTATATATCGCATAACGGTTGGCAAATATTGCTGAATTGTCTCGTCATGTTTAGCTGTTTACACCTTACCTCAGCTCAGCGTCTGTGAACAGTAAATCCCACCTTCTACATTTTGATTGGCTATTTCAAACATTTTGACATTGACGAGCACTGAGCAGCTGCACTGAGCCAGAACACGCCCGCTAGCTGCTGGAAGGATATACGTACATTTACTACAATTCATTTTTTTACATACATTTACTCTATGGGCCAGCCCACATTGTACAGCGGCCCCACTGGGAAACTCCTTGTGCTCCAGATGGCCAGTCCGCCACTGGTTGAATGAATATTTCAGTGACTTACTTATAAAGACTTGTCAACTGTTGCCACCGACTGGTGTTTGAATGTCCGTTAGGAAATTTTCACATTGCAAATGGATACAAGCAGTGCAGTGCTGTTGGATTGAATATCAACCAATCAAACTTTGAGTACTGCTGTTGGCCCTGTAATGATATACACTGAAAAAAGTGTTTCATTCATCCAATTAAATTATTATTTTTTTTAATTGGATGAATGAAACACTTTTGTCAGTGTATATATGAGTTTTGTTTATTGATTTTTTGGAAACCTCAACTATTATATGAAAATTGTAGTGGTCAGTGCTTCATTAACTGGCATATCATTGTAGATTCTTAAAAAAAAAAAAAGAACTTGAAAAAATACAGATGCATGATATATATGGCAATGGCAAGAATTGACTCATGGCAAACCAGACTTTAATTTGCATTGAGGCGCGCCTGCGCTGAATTAAAACGAGCGGGTATGAATTTGAAATATGAGTGACTCTGCTCGGTTATTTATGTAATTATAGCAGAGAGAGGCTTTGCCCTGATTAGACTTCAGGCTCTCTTCCCTACAAACTCGCTGTCTGTCTTTTCTCTGTTATCAATTTGTCGGAGCAGAGTGGCGTTAAACATGCGCAGCTAGCTGGGTAATTTGATCAGATCGGTAATTTAGGAATCAATCACAAATTGGATGAAAAAGGTAAACCGTTACCCATGTGACGTGACCGCTGTCGATGTGCTAATTCGGTCACTCACGGCTGAGTGAACAAATCGTTCTTTAAACGACACTGCACAAGCTGCAAACTGTTAAAGAGCCATACTGAGGTATCCGATGGGATTCTTCTGGAGTCTATGTGCTGAATACTAGGGGCCTACACTACTAATCAAAAGTTTTGGACACACTTGAGTGAATTCATGTTTTCTTATAATGTTTACAACCTCATGCATAAATGTTTTACATTCACAAATATAAATTGCAGCTAAATGAAAAAAAAAATAGCTATGCTAAAAATAATAGGAAAATTAATAATTAAAACAATCATTTAAAATAATAGTTTTGGTTTAATTATCACAAATAATTAACCTAAATAATTCAATGTAATTTTAAAAACTTTTTGAGGGGTTAAATAGAGGAGTTTTGCTGGACATTGTTATTTTCTGTTTTTAATAGGATGTTTGGTTGGATGGTAATTGAGTTTTTTTTTTAGTTGGTGTGTTTGGTTTTGAAATAGTGAGTTTGTTTTGTTTTTTTTGTTAGTATTTAGGATGTTATTATTTTTGGCTGAAGGTAGTATGAGGGGGTTGCATTTCAAATCTATCATAACTTGCGTGTATAATGAGAACATTTTTAGGAGAAAATTATCATATAGATGGCTTCAGAGCTAATAAGAATGAACTAAAATCCACAAAACTTCAAAAAAACTAAAAGATAGTTTTTTTTGAAAAGATCGTTATGAGCTATTTAACATTTTTTGGTCATTGCATACTTCCCAATCCTTACATTTGTGTTATATTATCAGTTTGATGACTTCGATATTATTCTAAAATATGTAAAATTATAATATATGTATAATGTGTAAAATAAAGATTGAATATGTGTGGCCAAATATTTGACTATTCTCAGTTTCTGAAGCACTGAGGCAGTAATATCATGCATTTCAGATTCATAATATAATCTCCCAGACGCTCATATTCTGAAATTTTCTTCCATGTATTGCCATACCTCACTAATGCCTCATGGGATTGTCAGCCATTTGTTATATCCTAGATTTCACACTGACTACTGGGCTTTCCACAGGAAAATGATCCAGCAGTGCAATGAAAAAGACATGAATAGCATAGTTTAAAAGCTAATTAGGCTGCATAACACTCGCTAATTTGTAGGTAATGTAAAGAAAAGATAATGATGGTTCATAAGAACACTTCCTCAACTGTACAGCTAAAATGCAGAATCTCTGCAGGGTGGATGAAGGTCACATTCTCTTCCCACTGTTCACAAAACCTACACCCGCGCGATCGCTTCTTTACCTCTGCTAAATGCTAAAAGAAAATTGTGCACTTGACCTTCGGCAGGCTGTCTGACCATATGGCCGCATTCATCATGTATCAGCGCTCATTAAAAGAGCCATCATTAGGCACCGTGCTCGGCTGGGCGCAACTGTCCACACCTGACAACCCCCCTGAGTCTCTCACCTGAAATCTGCTGCATTACCAGTCTGCTGTTCAGTCAGGTCACACTGGGCCTACTGCATAACCAACCATACAGACACACACACACACAGTCACCCTGAACTGGGATCAGTTGCTGCACTAAGTGCTCGGATAACAGCTAAATAGCATCACATTCAGGGTAAAACCGCCAGTGCAGCATAACGTGAGATAATAATGGTTGGTACCCAAAGTTGGGAGGTATAATGATCTAGGAATGATCACCATTGTGCCCTTGACACTTAACCTCTGGTTTCTCCTATAATTTGTGTACTGTAAGATTTTTTCACATAACAGTAAAGTTTTAAACTAAAAGCGGAGTTGTTAGGTATTCATTGCTGGGTATTCTGGTTGGTTGATAGTAGAGCTACACAATTACCCAAAACAAATTATATAGCATGTTTAACCAATATAGAGACATCAGAGCCAGCGGCAAATTCCTGAAGATCTGGCTGAGGTGAGGCTGCTCTCGGCAGGTTCAGGAGCACTGAATGGCTGCTGACGCCAAATTTTCAAATCGATGTTATCTTTAACCTTACGAAAATTAACCACGGTTTTACTACTAATTAAACCCTAAAAAAACAATCAAACAAAAAAAAACAACATGGTTACTATGTTTAAAGCATTCTAACCACAAATTAGCCATGGTTTTGCTACACTAACCATAGTTTAACCATGGTATTTGTAGTAAAACTGTGATTATAAAAACGGTAATCAATATGCCAAAAAACCATGGTTACTACACTTTGAACTACAATACTACCATGGTTAATTTTCATAAGGGAATTAACAAAATTGCACATTTTAAAATCTAAATAAATACATTATTGCCTAAAAAGCTCTTAAAACAAACATTCTGTGAGACAAAAACAATATTATTTTTAGATTTTAGTGGATTTGGGCATCCGCCCATGACACTTGCTGTGAGAAATACGGTAAGCGGTAGTGATACAAACGGTGAAAAGGGTTGGAGAAGCTCTGTCATAAGTGTAATATTGCACTCTATCAGCCAACAAGATTCGCGAATCAGAAAGAACTGTGTGTGTGTGTGTATACTATATATATATATATATAGTATATATATATAATATATATATATATTATATATATATATATATATATATATATCATATATATATATATATATATACTGTAAAAATATAGTGAAACTGCATTCAAACATATTGACAGCGCTGAGTTGTTTGGAACTATTGAGAGCTCCATGAACCATGTGACTGTGTGGCGGCGAGATCAAACCATGTCGCAGCTCTGTTGCTAGGTATTCTGGTTGGTTGTTAGGGCATTGCTAGGAGGGAGCTTACTGTCCCAAACCAGATCTTCCTGTCTAAAACTGTGCTTGGAGAATAATGGCTCCAGTGTCTCATCAAAATGAATGGCTAACATATCACTACAGTAGGAAATAGTATATATAAGCCACGGATTATGATTCACTACAGACAGTGTCTTTTTTTAGCCAAGTTGCGTCTTGACATGAAAACGTATTTTCCTCGGTCACCTGACGCGGTGCCCCAGAGAGAGAGATGCAACATTGTGGCCCAAAACCTAAAGTTAATCTCAAGAATGTATCACATGTCCCAGCTCTGCTTGTTTAGTCTCGTCCATCTCCAGCCCACATTGTTGAACTTTGTGCAGTTCTCTGCATCCCACACAACCCCTCAAGAGCCTCAGACGGAGAGCGCGAGCGCTAACATACGGCACATTAAATGTCTTGCAGCATCAGAGCCATGTCCCAGATGGCTGCTGGAGTATTGTTTGATTTCCTTGTCATCAGAATGTTCAACAACGCATCAGTCTCACCCAACTCTTGGCATCGAATGAAGCTTAAAACTGGATTTTCCCATCCATATAGCAAACAGTATATAACAGACTGACAGTGTGTGTGGTTATTATATCTCTCTCAGTTTTTTCACGCGTGTTTTTCAAGTCTCTTATGCTCACTAAGGGCGCCTACTTAAAAGTAAAAACAGTTAATATTGTGAAATATTCTTACCATTTAAAAATAACAGTTTTCTATTTTTATATATTTTTAAATTTGATTAATTCCTGTGATGGCAAAACCTGAATTGTCAGCAGCCATTCTTTCAAGAAATCATTCTAATATGCTGATTTGATTATATATATCTATATATATATATATATGAATTATGGTAAAACACTTTGTATAGTGAAACAATTAACTAGTTGCTTATTAGCATGCCATTTTTAAATATGGGCTGTTGTATATGTATTTTTATATGTTATATTCTATATTATAGTATAGTAATATATTATATTTTATATTACTTACATATTCTGCATGTTCAACATCCTAATCCCTGCCAAATACCTAAACTTAACAACTACCTTATAACTATTCATAAGCAGCAAAATGAAAAGTTTACTGAGGCAAAGTTGTAGATGAATGGTTTGTTAATGGTGAGAATTGGGCCTTTAAAATAAAGTGTGACTGAAATTACGCATCTCTTGCGCTCTCTCTCTCTAGTGGACCGAAAAATGACCTGTCTGTCTGTATGTCTATTTGGTTAACATATGTAGCGGAGAACCTTCAAATGATCTGTCTACCATGTCTACGACCCTGAAGGTGTGTAGACAACACTTCATTTATTCATCTCGAGCAAGCTCTCTGTAGGTGCATAAGCAGTATTCACAAAGTGCTAGCAATAGCCCTTCATACATGCAATGCATTATTCTTATAATAAGCTTACTGCAGTGAGTCGCCATAACAACAAAGTGGTGCGAAATCATGCAAAATGTTTGTGATCGAAGAGAGTCCAGTTATCCCTCATGTTTTTCCATAAATTACCAAACAAAGCATCAGCAACCCTTAAGTAAGTTCATTAATCAAGCACTCACTAATCAGCTACGAGAAGTAATGAGGTAACATTAAGCAAAACATGCAGAGCGGTTGGGATTTTCTCCAAAGCAGCTGGAATCAGTGATAAAACACTGAACAGCTTATTATAAACGTCTTCAGATTCTTCAACAAAGCTCTTCCCCATCCTGAACCTCTCAGACTACAATGACGTGGGTGTGTTATTTTACGACATGAGCTAATTGTCTCAGGGATTTGTCTTGGCAAACCTTCAGGGTTTGTGATTGAGCTGAGGGCCCTGGTATTCTTTAATGAAGACTTAGAGGGAAACGATAGCTGTTGGCTGCCGAGAGGAGGTAGATTTTGGGGCTGGAGCCCTGAAGCCAAGACTGGTCTGTGTCTGCCCGGAGTGTGCTGTTTCTGGCAGCATCCATACAACAGAACTCCAGACTGTGTTGTTATCTGTCGAGGAGAAGTATTAATGAAGATCTGTACAATAATGCGGTTTAATGCTCTGAGATCACATCTCAGCTGCAGCATATCTGCGTATCATCAAGTAAGTATCTGCAGAAAATAAAAATGCTTAGGATTATGGGCTATTTTCCAAATGTCAAACTTCAACTTCTACCAAGGTAATTTTAGAACGCAAGTTGTGCATTTTAACGAGACAGACTTGTGCAGTCATGGGCAGAACTACTGTCGGAATTACACCTAAATGCTATTAAAAGAAATTCACCAAAAATGAAAAATTTCATTTTGTTTTTTTTGCTAAAACAACCAAAAAATTTAGCAGTGCAGACAAAGGTAGACACGCTATCAGAATGAGCGTTCAAACAGCTGCATATTCAAAACATCGCAATAATACACACAAAACACCGGTTTATATCCATTTAAGACGTTTTACAGTGGGGAAACTTTCATAATCCATGTTCATAATCCATAAAGTGCGCTACTACACAGTGTGTCATTCACATCAAAATACTGAGATATTGTTTTTAGAACTATTTTCCGTTTAAAAACGTTTTCGTGCTTAACTTAACATTATTCTCTCTTGATTCAGACAAGTTTTTCAATGGTGAAAGGCATGGGTGACATTGAAAAACGACCCTAATGTGGTTTCTGTGATGTTTTTATCAGCTGTTTGAATCTCATTCTGATGGCACCATTCACTGCCGAGGTTGAGCAATTGTGAGCAAGTGACATAATGGAATAAAAAAACAAAATGCTACTTCCCAATCAAAGATCAGAGAGAGACAACAAGTGCGATAGAACTGCAAACATGCCAACTACTATTTCACTCTATACTGAAAGTTAAACAGTAGTGGGCTATAAATAGGACTAGACAGACTGATGTGCATTTTATATTCAATTTTGGAAAAGGATGGGTGACTGTTGAAGGTAATACTGATCTTTCAGTTGGGTTGGTAAGAATCCCACCCACGTTTTCTCACACATAGCTGTCCATGATTAACCCAGATGAGTGCAAATGATTGTAGAACCTGATAGGCTTTAATTTTTCATGCCACACGGGTATGAACAAACCAAAACACACAAACACAAAAAACCCAACTTGTCAGGCCACGCAGCCGGAGACTTTCTCCAAATCATTATGCCACACAGATATCTTTGAGAAATGATGCCCCGACCAAATTCCTCTATCTCTCTCTCCTGTATAATACATCACTTTATGCTGAATGGACACTCCAAATTCTTGTACAAAGACCACCAAGAATGCAGAAGCAGTGTAACTTTTTTTTTTTTTTAAGAATTAAAACCTGGCAATACACTCATAACCACTGAAAATGCACGCGGCTGATTCATATCTACATTTTAAAGATTTTGAGCTCTTATGGGATTAAAAGTTGGGTAGTCAACAAGACATCTGAAATGAGCAGCCAAAAAAACAACATTAAATTAACATATACAAATGATTCTTCTTAAGTATTCTGGGGTGTGTATACAATTAAATGGAAATAGTTGACCCCAAAAGTGAAAATTTACCGAAAACGGGATCAACCCACAGGCTGTCCAAGATGTAGAGAGTTGTTTCTTCCAGAATGGATTTGGAGAAAATTTAGAATTAACACCTTGATCAAAAAGGATCCAATGAATGGGTGCCCGTCGAATGAGAGTCCCCAAAAGGTGACAAAAATAAAAATCATAATAACTCCACACGCTCCATTCCATAAATTTAACCACTTTGTGAAGTGAAAAGCGGCATGTCGGTATAAACAAAATCCCTAAATACATTACAGAATTAGATTGTTTAAATATATACGAGTATATATGTTTTTAACTGCAACACAGTAGAACATGTTTTATGGCATGTGGGAGATTCCAGTATTTTTTTTCTTTTCTTGAAGTGCTGTAGTCGTAATTAAGACTTCAAAGAAATTGGGCAAGACATAGACCACCATGGTAGGCAATCAGAACACGAGAATTGTGGTGAAGCTCTTTTAGAGGGATGATCTTTCAAGGACAGTATGATCGGAGAGAAAGGATAGAGAGATAAATGGAAGGTGGACTTCCCAAGACCAACGCTGTGATTGGGACAAATTAGTTTGGCTTCTAGGACCAGCTGCAGGGGTCTTTTTCACACTCCGCGGCTCGCGCACACACACACACACACACGGAACAAAATTTGCTGAGAGCTGCTGCTGCTGAAAGGCAAGCGGAGCAGGAAGCTGGTCTATGAGGCGTAGAGATTGTTCAGAGATTGTGTATTTTCTGTTTTGATTGGCATCTGCAGCGATGGTTACTTAACTTTGCTGCTCTTCGCTTCAAATCGCTGATGCTCAACGCCTTTTCAAAGTTTAGATCCCATTTGACAGAGAAAAAATTGACAGCTGTTTCCCCCCCCTTCCTTTCGCCTGGAGAGTCTGTTGGGCACGATGGAGCGAAACGAGGAGGTAGGGAGATGGAGAGATGGAGAATAAATCTAATTAACTTACTCCCTGATCGCTCATTGTGTTTACACTTAGGGGAGAAACATGCTTAGCAATTTGCAAAGCTATGTTTTAAATCTTTTCACCCCTCTGCTCTTTTTTTTAACCTCTTTAACTTTTCTCATACTCCCCTCGGGCCTGACTTCTCACTCTTGGTGAACCTCTCTCTCTTCTACGGTTTCTCTATGGCCTTCCCAGTGGCTTATATGTGGGAAAGTGTAAGTGTGAGAAAATGAATCTTAATGAGAATTTCATTTGTGCCCTTGACGACTGTGCATTTAATTACGGGGCATTTTCTGTAACATCAACGTCCACCTTTGGAAATTCCGAACTTATTCATTCAGCTGCAGCACCCATTATTCTCTGTTCTCTGCCTCTTATTAAAAAGGATGTGCAGGGTCCCAACAAGTTCTAGAGCGCCGCCAATCCTCAATGAAGTATTACCGCTGCTCAGGGCATGGATCCAATTTACATTATTCCCCATAACTTATATCATTAAAAGTTTTTCTTCCCGGCTGCCGTCGTGTCATTGCACAAATATCTATTATGAAATAAGCTGTTTGTGCAAAATTAATGGAAAAAATAGAAGAACAGAAGGGACACAAGCCAGCTTTCCCTATAGGAATACTGTGTGGGAAGTGCACTAAAGTGTTTACATTTAAACTATGTTATCTGTAAGAAAGTAAATGCACAATTCAGATGTTCAGTTTGATACCTAATAAAATAAATATGTGGAGAGTTTAAATTATTTTCGAATCATACCTATTATTTTAAAACTTCCAATGTACAAAACAATCCAAAGACAAACTGAATTAATATCTAAAGTCTTCCTCAATATTGTATCTGTTGAGTTATATACCTATATCTTACAAGATGGTGGGTGTGTACTGTAGGTTACAAACCACATCTAGAAAGTAGTGAAAGGTTGTATCCGAAAATCAAAATTTCCCTACATTACTCCACTAGTAGTCCACTAAATAAGTTGGGAAATGCAAATAACTGCAGATAACCGAGAACATAGTGAAAATAGGTGAGCAGCTCCGGACACCTGAGTGCACTGGTAAGGTGCAGTAGGCTCGAGTAAATTCATTATGGCCTTGAATCCCTGCATCCCAGTAATATTCATCCTAAATAGTACATGGTCTTGAGATTCAACTTTGTAAGCTGTCGCGAAAAGTCCCTGGATGAACCACGCTATTTTCAGAAGGGTTTTGAAGTATGGACCCGCAACACTCTAACACTGATATTGCCCACAATCCACTACTCTTTGGAGGAGGATTCCAGTTTAGAGCTACAAACGCAAAGTACATTTAAAAAAAAAAAAAAAAACTGCTAAACATGGCAGGTGTGCGTGGGGCAGACAGTTAGCCGAGTTGTTGTTATGTTACTAATTATCAATTATCCAACCTGCTAAAAAAAAATTTTTATGTGATCTGTGTTATATTTCATCTGCAACTAACATTTGTGAACTTATATATAAAGAAGATGTCAACAGTGAAACAAAATACACATTGGAGCCCATTAACTTTATTAAATGCATCATACAAAAATAAATAATAAATAAATAAATAAGAATAAAAAACCTGGTTCTTTGCATGAAAACCCCACGACGGCAGATCCCCTTGCTACTTCTTTTCTCTCCAAAATGGTGTGTTTAAGTAAGTAATTTAATTATGAGGATGCCAGCTTGTGATTGACAGCCAGTTTTGAGTGGTGACAGAATGCATGCACTACACTTACTGATACACACTCAAAGTATTTTCTTCACACAAAGAATACATAGTTTTAAGGCATTAAATAAGTAGGTATATTGGGATGCAGAACATGTATTCGGAGGCTGGGGTCCCTCAATTCCCGTCCTTGCATAATACCCCTCTGCATATGTCTCTCTTTACTGGATTCAGATACCCAGCTTGTTTAAAAGAGAGCTCGATGCATGCACTGTGTTCTGACTGACATGCCCGTACACAGTATTCTTTGTTCTGAAGTGATAAGAGATACATACAAAATGTGCAGAGTGGTGGTAGGGCAAGACTGGAAGTGAGAACCCCTATGCAACACAACCTCAGCTAACTGTTGAGTATCCAACCACACCAACCACTAACAAATCTGTGTACAACTCACACCCCTACACGCTTCCAAACACATCTCCTCTGGCGGGCAGATGGGACGGTAATGAGTGCCTTCCATAATTTATAAATATATTTATAAATATAACACATGATCTATAATATTTTTATAACATATATAACTTGGATGTTTTAATATATTTGTCAATTTCACATACCTGAGAGAACCTCAGTGGGGATGTTGGCTCTTTTCTTATAGAAAAAACATTTATTCAAATCTAATTCCCGCGTGCTGGGCTCAGGTTGCCGTGTAACAGTCATTGTAAACAGTTTTAAAAGGCCAGTTGCAGGATTTCCTTGGCCACCTACTTTGATAATTGCTTGTTACTCAACATATCCACTTTATTTAGAAACTCAGCTTCAGTCCCAACAGTGGCACTGCAAACATAAATGCATTCAGAGTACAGTGTGTGTCTCTTTGTACGCATCTGGAGGGGGGAACTGCTGTGCGGATATTAAAAACGGATGCTTCGCCTTCCTCTACTACGATCAAGGACATCAGTGTTTAAGCACTCCATCCAAGGTACTTCATGATGGAGATAACATACTGTTGTTTGTGTGTTTATTGTCATCTAAAAGTGGGCGAAAGTCTCTGTATGAAAAAGCCTCAGCGTTCGTTCAAAAACACACTAAACAATAAATAAACCTCTCTTTTATGTCTTGACAGGGCTAGTTTTTCGTATGCCAAAGCTGGGTTAAACTGAAAGATGCTGAGAAGTGAAACAAGACAAAAGAATGAAAGGTTTCCCTGTTGATTGGTCAGCTCATAAGTCCCTCTTGGCTAGAAGAGGAGTGGGGTCCTAGAGCCATCTAATTGAGAACAATTGCAGACCCGGCAGCCGTTTCAAAAATCACTTAGACATCGGATTACTAATTGTCAAGTTCATTCTTGCCACCAAATCTCGCCTGTTCTGTGCACATAAATACAATAGTGGCGAGCCGGTGACGTTACTTTGAAAACCTTGAAGTGCAATTAACGTAATAGAAGTTTCGGGGGGAGGAGAAGAATCAAATCAATTTTTTTTTGTTGTTTATCGCCTTTTTCTAAGAAGCAGTGGGCAGTTGAAGCGGGTGCCTAACATGCCGAAATGTTTTCAGCAGGCCGTCCACATTCTAAAACATTGCATACGATTTGAAAACACAAGGGCTACTACAGCCAAGGAATCAGGGTTTTGCTTGCTGGTTAGCATGACCACAATTTGGTAAATGCTATTACTACAACCTTCAGGCTATAAAAGGCATGTGTCTCGACTGACTGACATTCAAAGTACATGTTTGTCATGGTGAAATAATGATTTTGACAGCAATAATGTATATATATACATAAAGATTTTTTATTTTACAGTGTCAGCAAACATCCAGAGAGACAACAGTAAGTGGGGAAATCAAAACAGCAAGTTTTATTGACAGGCGGAGCACAGGATAAAAGGCAACAGTCCCGAGGGGTTGAGTAATAGGGAGAATTATAAAGTTTTGCAGGTCTCCTTAGCTGTAGATAGTTTTGAATTTGTCTCTTGGCAGGTGAATCGAGAGGAGCAGTGGATAACTGTTAATTATACAAAATATTTTTAATATGCATCTGTAAGTAAAACAAATAGACGTTATATGAAGAATTCTACAGAATAGTGCGTGTAATATATATGAATTTATCTATCATGAATCAGTATATATGTGTAGTGCAACAATAGTTTGAACTATATATAAAGGTTAGTGTTAGTTTTTTTAAATAAGGTCTCTTACGGTAGTATGTAAAGCAAAAGTGTGGAAAATTTTTTTTTTATATTCTTTAATGATACAAAATCCAAAAGAAAAACGTTTTATTTGACATCTAACAGAATGTCCTTTATGCCAAGGTAAATCAGTTAATGGGGCCCGGTACTATTAATTACCTACGACCTATATGTTTAAAAATACTTTTGACATTATGAACTTATTTTTTTATTTTTTGGCCATGGTTATTCAATTCTAGGTAATTTAAGCCATTTTGAAATAACAATAATAAAAATAGATTTTGCCTTTTAACTCAGCAAAGATGTCTCCTGCCAACATAAAGGCGGCCTTTTGCCCGGAATGAATAGAGTTGTTTCTACTTCCTGAAGACCTTGTAATCCACTGGCGGTATGAAGACACAACAATGGAATGTTAATAAAGAAATAAATAAATAATACTAAAAGAATAATAAGAATAATAAATAATAATAATAAATTGAATTTAAATGCAGCTTAATTATACGAAGAAACATTTTTCACATAATGTTATTCAACTTCATGGAGTGTAGTTTGATTTTATAACTGCTATAATGGTCTATTCTCGCGTGTTCCAAAATGTGGACGATTAGATTTGGAAAGATGTCGAAACTCTTCTCTGAAAAAGGCAACCTTGTTGGTTCCGTCATTTGGCCTGAGTATAGCCATATGCTGTGCCTGCAATTTGATGTAGTAGGATGAGTCCCGTGGCCCACTTTGAAAACTCCATCTGTGTCTGTAAAGCATGAGAAAAGCCATGCCACTTCTGTTCTCGTTTCACCGCCAAAAAGTTCAGCTTTGTACTGGACTCTGTAGTTTCCAGTTCAGCAGTTATATGTAGGGACTGAGTTCAGCCTGTGCTTTAATCTGCCTGTCTCTCTGTCTGCCTACGGCGCTTTAAACCCAGAGTTTTGTTCCTAGTTTACATTCCCATATTTCCATGAAGGAGTTTTTGATTTTGGTCACACGTTTACACACATGCTGCTGCTGCTAAGGCCAGCTCTACACATGCTTCATGACTGTTATTAAGGGAGACAGCGTACAAAGTGGAAAATGTGAAGCCGTGTCTGGCTGTGACACGATCCCGCCCATTACGTCTAGATGCTCAGACGCCACTTACCCTCCTTGGCTGTTGCACACCCTGCAAAAAAACAAGCGAGTAAGCAACATTTGGCCATGATGTTCAGACAAAAATGTATCTTCAAAGTTTCTGCAAGAAAATAAGCCTTGGTATAATGCTTCCTCCTGCAACTCTCACACTCCTTAGATCACCTGCTATCCCGCATATAAGTTCGCCTCTGTGACGGTTGTCTTATAATCCAAGCTGGCTAATACAAACGCTTCAGCTTTCCTTTGAGCTCTCATCCTCTCCTCCCCCTTCACTCTTTGGTCCCCCTGTTGGTTTGTGTCACGGTGATGGGATTTAATTCACCCAAATAAACTCATTTTATCTTTCAATTAGTGCCAGCCCCATAATATAGGTGTGGATTATGAAGGAATCCGAGGCACTGAGCTCTGTGAGGAGGAGGTGGGACCCCAACTATTTAAACACTCATCATCGTGAAAATCGCCCACTGCTGATAACACCAAGCCAACTCTGTCACCTCATCGTTGATCGCTTTTCATGGAGTGTTTCCTCCTGGCTGATTTTAAAATTTGACCTATTATCATATATTTTTGATTTATTGGTGCTTGGCTGTGTGGTGAGTAATTGCCGTCAAGGCGGTGGCAGGGATGTGGAGTATTCAACTCCAATGTGCCAGGGTACTGGGCCGCTGCTGCCTGGCTATTAATCCCAGCCATCTGTAGCAGAAAAGGCCATTGTCACACGTGGTGTGGTCTTTCTGGGTTTCATTTTCACTTCCCCCTAAATGTTCAAAATAACTGAAATGTAAAGGTTTTCAAAACAAAACATAAATTAACAGAGTTCTTTTTATGTCGAGGTCAGGTTCAGTAATACTTATACCCTGGAGAGAGCTATCTGGTAGTGTTCCCATTTATCTTCATGGCAGTTGTTCGGCGGCCTGGGGCTACAAGCCCCCTGAAAGTATGTGAATTAGTGTTGATATTGCTTTTATAACCCAGCTCATTGAACAAAAAGTCAATATTGAGAAACCTACATGCTACTGCCTCTGCCATCTACATTTTTTGCAAAAACTCCAAAATGTACAGTTCACTGTGCAGTTGATATTAACAGTAGTGTCTGTGAGTAAAACACTGACGAACTTTTTTGTAATGTATATTATTTTGATATTTACATCACATAATCTGCTCCATATGTCCATATCCAGTGAAACATGATTCACTATTAAAAGAGCTAAGACTGCTGTGATATGTACAAAACCAGCACAATAAAACATTGTCCCATTAATCTGAATATGCTTTAAGTGCAACTCACTGGACATTTTCATATTAAAAAGTGTTGCGAAATGTGCAAGAAGCACCATAAATATCAATATCACTTGCCACAGGCAAGTTTTTCGAGCTGGGTGGGCTTGATTGTTTAAGTCACTTTTTTGTGTTATTGTTCTGCAAATGGAAGAAGAAAAAAAGTATTAAAAAAAAAACTGGAACACGATTACTGTAGTCAGAAGAGAGGATCTCTTAGCAGCTGTATTAGAAAACATCCCTGCAGTAGGTTGTTACTAGTTTTTGTAATTTAATACCAGGATAAATACGAACACAAATTACAGTACATGTTTAAAAAAAAGCAAAATATAACAACACTTTGCAAGATTTATAATGCTAATTATTGCATAATGCCTTAAAACAATCAAAAGTTCCAAACAAAGCTGTAGATGAATTATCCATAGTGCTGCAGTCGCTTTCCTGAATATGTTTTGTGAGCAACGTCAGTTTAGTAAATGATTCAATGATTCACTCATAAAAAATAGCCCACTTTACTGTTCCTGAATGAATAGGCTTGTTCGAGTTCATGCATCGCCTCAAAGATCGGCTGCCCACCTGACAAAAGCAATGTGTTGTTCTGGTTAGAACATTTGTCTGACTTTGATCAGCGTTGCAGTTGCCCTTACAATCACATGTCCCATCAAAGTACCCGCGAGAGTCAAAACAAAACCAGCCGCCTAATGTCCAGGCATTGCAGTTGCTCATAAATTAGCTGCATGGGCCTTGATGACACACACGCTTTATTCTCATTGGTCAGATTCTGTGATGACAATGATGACCTGTGTTTTTCAGGTTTATTTTAACATCTTCAATTCCAATAATGCTCACTGTGTTTTATAACAGTAAAAAGCTTTTTACTGTAGTCGCAATGTTATATTAAGTCACATTTATCCAAAAATACAGATCAAAGCATATTTACCCCCACTTTATTGGTATTTAAATAGTATATGTTTATGTTTGAACTTTATTCTTGAACAGAATGGCACTCTATTAGCAGTAATATAAAAATGTTTCTGTTGCTCATGCAAGACCTTTCTAAAAAAAAAAAAAAAAAAAAAAAAAAAAAAAAACACATCTAAATATTTGACAAATATGGCATTTAATTCATGCCTTAATCTGTGATAGAGAATGCAAACACCATGCGAGCTTCACTACCAGGAGCTGAAAGTGTCCCGGATTGACCTTCGATCTTTTATTACAGTCCTATCAGCTTGACATCTCACTTTCAATTCCATCCCGACTGCAACCTGCAGATCTCACCAGGGCAGGCTAGTGTAGTTCATCTCGAACAAGCCTAATGTGTGTTAAAACGAATCAGTTGAATGATTCATCGACTCGTTTAAAAAGAAAGTCACTTGTTGCCACCTAGTGGTGCAACCAATGCAACATGCAGAAACCTTCACTGGAAAACCAAACGGACAAGAGGAGCGAGAGATGTCAACACTCGGAACGCCTTACTAAAATCAAATGTAAGTACTGGAACTAAAAGGATGTATATAAAACATAAGGTAACCTTTGTGGTTGTAACACTGCATGCTTACAAACCACCCTTTTACCATTCACAAAATGTAGTGAAAGAAAAAAAACCCACACACACACTTTTTTTTTAATAACCATATTCTATAACAAATGAATATTAAAATAAATACAGCACTTATGGACCCAATTTGGGCTGCCACTGAAACTTAGTGTCCAGAATGAGCACATGAACTTGTCATGGACTCGTACTTTAACGGAGGAAAATTCCGTTCGACACCCTCGCAAAAACCTCTAAATGAATTTGAATGAGGACTCTATTTGTTTTCCATGTTTTATTTATTTTCTTACTTTTCCCAGTAAATTAAATCGACCTCACCATGCCTATATTAATCCGGAGTAATACATCGCCCTGCCATTCTGATTATGTTCGTGTTGCAGAGCTGTTCGTTATTGATTTCACCCCTCCCTTTTTTTTGTTCCTCTCTACCTCTTTCCTTTTAACCTCCCCTCCCCGTCTTCCCTTGTTTAAAACTTTAAAGGAGTAGTTCACCCAAAAATAAATTATTTTGTCACGTATTCACCCTCATCGTGTTTTACCAAATCCGTTTTTTTTTATTCCACTGAACAAAAAGACGATTTTTTTTTTTAGGAATATTCTGTCACAAAAGCATCATAAATAAGCTAATATTATATATTATAGCTTATTTGTGTGAGGACTACACTACACTAATATTTATTGTGATTTCCACATTATAGCCTATATATTGAGCTTCTCTTAGCAAAATCATGATACATGGAGTGTCTGATTTGTGAATAAATCATTCGAGTTTAATAATTTTAGAATATGTATTTGTCAACAATTTGTCATCCTCAGGCCATGTAAGATGTAGATGAGTTTGTTTTTTCATCAGACAACAGATTTAGAGAAATTTAGCATTACATCACTTGCTCACTCTGCAGTGAATGGGTGCCGTCAGAATGATGGTTCAAACAGCTGATAAAAACATCACAATCCACAATTAATCCACATGACGCCAACCATCAATTAACATCTTGTAAAGTTAATTACATGTATGTTTGTAATAAAAGTTGTTGCTTCTGGGTCAAATGTGAGTCCTCTAGCTATACAGCAAGTTTGCTTTATACAGTGAGTCAGGAGAGAAATATGCACAGTGCAAGCACTGTTTACAAACAAAAACAATCTAAAACAGTGCTAAACAAATTTGTTGGTGGGTTTTGATGTGAGAGGACAACAGCTGTATGAATTACTTGTGAATTATTATGATGTTTTTATCAGCAGTTTGGACTCTGATTCTGACGGTACCCATTTACTGCAGAGGATCCATCAGTAAGTGATGTAATGGTAAATTTCTCCAAATCTGTTCAGATGAAGAAACAAACTCGTAAGTAAATCTTCCAATTTTTTTTTTTTTTGGTAAACTATTCCTATTGCATCCCTTTAAAAAGGATGCAAAAGTTTTAAAAAGCTTTATAAGCTCCATTTATGACATTGGCTGTGAGAAGAGTGCTCAACAAATTATTAAAAATCTCTCCTTGTATGCGGGTTTGGAACACCCGAGGTTGAGTAAATTATGATAGAATATTCATTATTGGGTAAACTATTGCTTTAAGGCGTCTCTGTCATTTTGTGCTCTTAGCTCGAATCTTATTAGAGTCTTCTGGTGGGTGGCGCACAGGAGAGACTGACAAGAGCTGCAATACAGGGTGACTGTGACCTTTTAGACTGTGCCCTCATCCTCTGCTGGTCTCACAGCCTCCCATTTAATGGTCTCCACTTTCTTCTGACCTGTGGCTTTGCTTTGACGTTTTTCATATTGGTTCATTACACCAAGTCTGCAGGAGTGTTATTTTCCCCTTGCACCTGCATAACTCAAATACCTGACTCTCATCCGAGTGGACTGGAGATCCTTGTGGCAAAGATAGCACTTGTTTGGCAGAGTGAACTCAAAATATACCAGTCTCCCCCTGCAGTTTTTTTTTTCCTCCTGATAGTGGAGATTATAATATCTCTAAGACATGGCCTTTCATCTGTGGTTAAAAAGTAAAGTCTCCACCCTCTGTCACATGAATGGGATGAACATGTGGTATTTAGAAATGGGCTGGCAATGCTTTTTAATGGATCAGATAGTTTTGTAAATAATCTGTGTAAAAGTCCACAGAGAAGGAATCTGGAAGGAATCCGCCTTGCTTCTGCTCCTATTTCCAATCATGGGTGTTGCCGAACATCTCTCTACTTGGTCCGGAGGTTTTTCTGGTGAATTCTTGAAGTCCTTTGTAGTCGTATCAGTAAGGCTGTAAATTCCATGCTGCCTTTAGTGATTATTTCTTTATTATAATTGATTATAAATAATGGTAAAATAATCTTAGCGCTAACTTATACTTTTTTAAGCCTGTTTATATATCCATTCAGTAACATTTATATAGCAATTTTTCTAAGCACCTCAAAGCACTGTTTACATTGTGAGGGTTGATCTCTCGCACCTATCCACACATTGTATAGCTAGCACAATGCAGCCTCATCATTATTGCCCACTGAAGCTAAGCAGGGCTTGAGCATGGCCAGAATCTGGATGGGAGACCTACTGAGGAAAACTAGGTTGCTGTTGAAAGAATTGGGTGCGAGATGCGACCATCAGTGGGTGCCTCTCCCTGTGGGCTGTGTGGTCCCTGGTGCCCCAGTATCGTAATGGGGGCCACTTTACTGTCAGAAAGCACCTCCCTTCAGATAAGAAGATAAACCGAGGTCCTGACTCTCTGTGGTCATTAAAATCCCAGGATGTCTTTTGAAAAGAGTAGAGGTGTGACCTCAGCATCCTGGCCAAATTTACCCCCATTTTTTTGCCCTCTGATCATCATGGCTTCGGCTAATCATACCCCATATAATGATCGGCTTCATCACTCTGTCTCCTCTCCACCAATATATATCCACACACACAATATGTAATAAGGATTAATTATATAAATATGATTTATCTTTGATTTAATGCGTTTCATATTGCCATAATGTTGACACATGATGGAAGTCAATGCTTTTAAGTGGATCAGAGTATGTTTTAAAAAGTCTGTGTTAAAGTCACAGAGAAGGAATTTGAAGGGAAGGAATCAACTACAGTGCTTGCTCATATTTGCCAGACCATTTTGTTCCAGAACATTCTCTTAAATACCTACTTGGTCAGGGAGGGTTTTCTGGTGAAAATTCTTGAGAAGTCCTTTGTATTTATAGTAAGGCTGTTAATTCAATGCTACTTTAGTGATTATTTCACCCCTTATTAATAATGATATAAATATTTTAAAAATTCTTAACATCATAAATCATTCTTAATCCCCCTCTGTTTATATATATTAGGGCTGTCAGTTTAATGTGTTAACTTTAAGTAATTAGTTGTGGAAAAAATAACGCGATTAAATTATTTTAACACAGTTAACTCACTGCGCACCCGCCCCCAGACCTGAACATCATCTTACACATTTCATACAGTTGACTGTTGAGAAAGTATGATATATGAATATGAAAATATGACAATATATAACAACTCCCATAAATGCAGTTATGCCCTAAAATGCAAGATATCGGGGCAAAAAAGCTGCTGTATGAGTTTTTTTGTCTCATATTTATATCATATGAAGCGATATTACACAAGCCAGCGAGATCAGTCGCACTAGTGCTGTTTTTGTCTCTAATATAACAATTTTAAATGTGATTTTAAACAACAGTTGTTCAGTTGAAGTTAATATTGTGGTATTATTTCAAACACAATATTATTTGTTTTTGCTCAGTTTTGCCAACAAAAATAGTACCTAAAAGCCATAGAAGAATTGTTGTGCGTCCGAGCACACAGCGTTGTTTAGTTTTCTGAATGAATCCGCGTTTTGAACGAATTATGTGACTCAATTATTAAAAGGGCCATTCATAAAGTAGCCTAAGCCGTTTATGTCATTCCTGAATGAAAAAACAATTAGTCTTTTAAACGAATCGAATGAAAGCCGCATATAGAGTCATAAAGATATTCACCACCACCTGCTGGCAGTTTTAGTTTCTTATTTAGAAATAAAAAAAAAATACAATAAAAAATAATGAAAATAAACACTAATAAAGGGATAGTTCACCAAAAATAAATAAATAAAATAAAAATAATATTGGTAGTATTATTTTTATTTGTTGTGTCATTAAACCATTATGACTCAAACCGGAATGACTTACTTGCTATTGTCGAACATAAGCTGTTTTGGTTAAATATTATTTCCATTGCATAAAAAAACAAACAAACAAACAAACAAAAACAAACAAACAAATGTTCCTCAAATTATCTACCTTTATGTTCCATAATTTATGTTAGGCCATTGTAGCCTCAACGTTTAATGTTTTAACTAATTTTTTACGTTGAATCAAATAAATTATAAATTAAAAGTATTTGTAATGCCATTAAATAATCTTTTGGGGTATTTTCACTGGGCAAATGTAAGTTGTGATTAATTAGATTAATTAATCGACCATATCAAAGCTATTAATTGATTAGATTGAAAATTTTATTCGACTGACAGCCCGACAGGATATATATAGAATATAGTATATATATATATATATATATAGGATATACACACACACACACACACACACCACACACACACACAATACGTACAGTAATAAGGAGTCATTATTTAATTATATATATTGACTTGATTATGCCACAATAATGTGTTTTTTTTTTATCAATTCACATCTGTAGTTTATCTGTAGTTGTAGTCATGTCTCAAGTTTATAGTCCTTGTCCATTCCAAAAAGTGAATGGGACTTTCGGGAAATGTTCTGGGCAACTGCTCTATGAAATAAAAAAGTCTAGAATGTGTAATATGTGTTGAATCACATTTGACGCAGAGAGCAGGTTGGAGCCACTGTTGTCCTACAGCTTTATGAGTTCACTACAGTGTGTTTTTTTGGCCGTTCACTCTCACCATGTACTGTGAATTTTTTCCTATAATGGACTAGACAAAAGTATGTAATTTAGAGTGTCTTAAAAGGGGCACTGAAACTTGAATTTGAATGACACAATCCAGTGCCTTTTCAGATTGAGCAATGTATTATAGAAAAAGGTCAAAGAATGATATGGATTTACTTACTTATTTGTATCAGTTTTGGTCAGCTTTGAAGAACTTGGTGCATTGCTTTTAAATAGAACAAAGCTGAGGAAAAAAAGTGCAGAAGGACATAAACTGTGAAGGGCAACACAATGTGAGGAGAATAAAGACTTTGCCAGTAAAATTCATCCTCAAGGATAGTGTCGCTGATAGAGAAACTGGCACAGATAGATGCGCTGTATAGAGTCCTTCATTGTGCTCTGATGCACTTTGTTAAATGTCCTGCACAGCATGTAACAATAACAAGAAACATTGCAGTTCAAGTTTCTGAAGCATTTGATCAGTAATAACCTGAATGCTCAAACTAGGTTTGTTAGGTAAGCATCCATTATTAGTACTAGTAACATTTCTTTTAAACTTCTGCAGGTAACTCAGCCCATATATTTTTGCTATGAGCATAAATTAATTTTTTTTAAGTAAATGAATGATTTTTGCCTGCCAGATAATAACACAGGCATAAAATTCTAAAGGGGGAACCAAGTCATTTGACTGAGCTTTAAAGAAAGCACCTAAATATTTTAAATTTTTAAATATATTTTTATTTTAATTTGAGTTAATTTAGTGTCCTAATTTTTTTTTTTTTGGCATTATAAAGTAAAATTGAAATAACGAATGAAATACAGTGAAATAATACATTAAATTATTTATTTTTAAATTTCAGTTAATATTTAAGTAACATAAATGAAACACTTTTTTGTGATTTTAGTTCTCAAGTGCATCAAGATGTAAGCATGCACCGTAATTTTTAAAATAAAACAAAAAAGTTTCTGGAGAACTTTTTACAAGAAAATCCTATTTCAGTCTTTCTAGAATTGTTTAATTGAATGTGTTATTGACCATTTATAATTATTTGTGAAATTTACTAGCAATTTCTGAGTAAAAAGTTATTTCTCCACCAAATATTTTTCAGTGTGTGCAGCGCTTCATGGGAAATTATCGCTGGAGTTGGGTCATTTCACATGAGTAAGGCACAGCACAGTCACTTTTTCGTGGAAAGCCAAGAAAGGCTCTGAGCAGCAGGAAAATTTCGGGAAGACAATATTTAGAAACACACGGGGTGAAAGATGATTCACCATGAGGAATTTAGAGCCACCGCAATACTGACCAAGACAGAGAAAGTGAGGGAGGGAGAGAGAGAGAAACAAGTGAAGAAGATGAAAGGATAAATGGAATCTTCCCACAATTCCACAATTGTCATTTTAACCAGGCCAGTCCCCTGGAGGCATTTTACTTACTGTAGGGCAGGGCAAGATTGGTGACCTTTGTAATGCCACAGTTCCTGGATCACATACAGCCCTGACATCACATCCTTCATCTTTAAGCCAGCATGCCAGATCTGTAACCTCCCTCCATTAGTCCCCTGTGGGTGCATGCACATGACAGCAATTTTCCTCAGCATCAATAAATCAATATGTGCTCTATGCAAGATTCATGCAACTCTTCATTTACTACAAGGAATGCTTTCCATTCTATTCGTGTTGCAAAGAAAAGGCTAAACACATAGGCTGTCTAAATTCCTGTACATTCATAGCATGCACTGAATTGGATAAAAAACGGACTTCTCAACCTTTGATGAATTACATTCTTTAAATACATTCCTAGATATACAGTACTACACCCACCCTTGAACGTCAACAAGTCAACAATCAGGTGACAAATAAACCCACAAGAAACAGCTTTTCTTGTTACCTATACTTGAAAAAAAAAAGAGCTGTCTGCCTTTTTTTTTCAATGTCAAAACACTGTACAATGGTTATTTCTGTTCCAGTGGGTCCACATTTTCAGTGACCTCACAAAAGAATGATCAGTTTTACTTTTAGCAATATATATATATATATATATATATATATATATATATATATAATATATATATATATATATATATTATATATATATATTTACACTACAGTTGAACTGTTTGAGGTTAATAAATTTTTTTTTAAGAAATTGATAATTTCATTCAGCTAGGATGCAAAGAAAAGAAATTCACGAAAATTTTTATTTAAAATAAATACTGTTTCTTTTAAACTTGATCCAAATAATAAATACATAAATGAAAAATAAAATGTATCAAAAAAAAATTTTGCAAGGCACAACTGTTTTCAACATTAATGATAAGATGCTTAAAAAGACTCTTGTTTTTGTCATTTTTTGCAAAACTCATACATGTGTATTAGCCAGCTAGATAACATTATCTTGGTGACAAATCAGCAGAATTTACAACAACAATGTATAATTCATCACAGAAAACCAAACACTGATGTACAAGATGTACGATTTTCAGTAGAAATGCAGCACTGGCCTAAAAGGACAAGTGACAGCTTTGTTCTTTAAATAACGTCAACAGCTGGAATATGAGCAGCATATGAATCATGATTAGTTCAGACCAATTTGTTTGGTCCGAATTATTGTAGCTCTCTATAACAACGTCAGACATTTACGACCAACTCCCAAAACATTTTGTGGAAACGTGCTGCCCTCTGAGGCGTAAAAGTGCATCTCCCTTCCCGTTGCAGATGAAACTTCCTGTCTGGGTTGATACAGAAGCCGCTGTGGATGGCTTTGTAAATAACTTCACCCAGTGGCTTTACCGACATCCAGTAGTGAGAGAATACTTGATTTGTTTGAGGCTCTGCCAATATTAACAGAGAATAATCTAGGCCCAAATACAGTTAGCGGAAATTGGCCAGCCCAACAGGAAGCAGGGGAAGAGGAGTTGCCTTACCCTGCGGAAGCCCTGTTGACTCTTCTGGCAGCGGGACTCTGTCTGCTAAAAACCCTGCAGGTCATGGAACAGTGTTTGTTACTATGAAGCAGGACACATGTTGAGGGAGTTATTTTAAAACTGAAGCCTGCAAAGCTACAAGCCACTCATAAGTTAGAGTAGTTCAACTACAGTCAAAAAAGTAGCTATAAAAATACAGCTAAATGTAATTTTAATAAACAAGTATGACTTTATGTGTGTGTAAATGTATGTGTGCATGTATATTCAGTCAGATTTAAAAAATTTGCATGATTTTATACAATATATATACTGCATTTCTACTGAAAATCGTACATCTTGTACATCACTGTTTGGTTTTCTGTGATGGATTATACATTGTTGTGGTAAATTCTGCTGATTTGTCACCAAGATAATGTTATTTAATGTCTAGCTGGCTAATACACATGAGTTTTGTAAAAATGACAAAAATTACTAAACAAGAGGGACTCAGTGACCTAGTGAATCATTTCTGAACTGCTTCATTAGTATGACTCGCTCAAATGAACTGATTCAGTGAAATGAATCACTCTAAAACACGAGTTTTCTTCTCCTCAACATTGGAGGACAAACGCCGCAGACTCACTGACAATGGATATAGGCCTAACATGGTGGGTCTGTCCGTGTGAATGCTCATATTTCAAAGTAATGATCATGTTTATGTCTCAATGTGCTCGGAGCTCGTTCCATTTATAAACCGCAAATTAGTCAGGGAGAATGGGGAGTGGCGGGAAAGTGCTGACTAATGCGGCAGGCAGCCCGTCCAAACTCTCTGAGTGACTGAACGACCTTGTGTCGGTCAGGAAGAGACCCCTCCAGCGCACCGGAAGACAGGTGATCTGTCAGCTTTGTGCCAGGGCAGAGCGGGAGGAGAGACGCGGCAGACGCTGGAGGACACGCTCTCACACATGTGCTCCTCGCTGCAGTTTATTCTGTCACACAAGGACAGTGGTCCTCTAATTCATCATGTGTTTTATTTTGCACGGCACTTAAATCTCTCCCGTTCGCGGCGGGGAGGAAGAGGAGAAGCCGAAACTGCTTAACGAGTGAAAAATGGGCCCGACGCGCGTTCATTTCTCCGCCAGGTCTCGAGTTTTAATCTGAGCGCGGTGGAAGCAGCTCAAGTTTGACTTCAGGTTGAACTTTCAGATTAATCCACAAAACTGTATATTATTTAAATGTGTGAAAGGGATTTTTAGGGGACTGAGAGTGAAACATTACTCTTAATGATGTCCCGAAATGCGGTTACATTTTATTTATCCCTGCAGTGGAGCTGTCGGTTTCAAATTTATCGTGAAACTTCAACAAAGGCAGCAGGGGCAAATCTGCAGTCTCATCTGGGAGCTTGATCTGTGTATTTGAAACCAATATGGTGGACAAGAAGACACAGGCTCTCTGTGTTACTCAGGATTGCATCAGACTCTTTGATGCTGATGTCATATGTTTTCATATCAATTTCTATCGCAGTATAAAAGAGAACATAACCTCCACTTACAAGCATTGTTTAGATTAGGAAACAAATATGTTGCTTTCAGCTTTGTCCTTTGGCTCAATTTATAGGTGTAGTACTGGTGATTTGGATCATTTTTTCTCCATAGCCTGCAAATTAGTTGCTGAAATGCTATTGCTGTTTCTTTGGTCTTATAATTTCTTTTGCATCTAACAGATACCAGGGCTCCAAAAAGTGAGGGGAAAACACATTCAGACCTTTTACCCATGAATGGCCCCATTCTTTACATTCCCCTCAAGCAAAAACATGATGTCATTCATCTTAAGAGAATTGAAATGTGACTCTTACACCAATGATCTTACTGTTGAACATAAAATATCTGAAATAGTTTTTGCAAGCATTTCATCCAGAAATGAAAATTGTATAACATACTCACCCTCATGTTGTTTTATATCTTCTATGGAGCTAAAAAGATGCCTTTTGTTTTAAGAATGTACTGCTCATTATTTTCCATGCAATTCCTACAATAAATGGGGACCGAAACATTCAACCTTCAAAAAGGATGCAAAAGCACCACTGGCCTTTCCCCAGCATGCTTTAACATACATAAAAGTGTTTGATTGGTGATTTCACAATTAAAAAAAAAAAGTTAGTCCATATGAGTGTGCATTAAATTCAAGTATGGCCTATAGTTTGTGACTCAAAAGAATTAGATTAGTTTAATTTCTCTTTAACATATCAAGCAAACCTAGAATGGATGTCCAGACTTTCAGTAAAAAACAGAATTCACTTTTTGTGTTGCACAGAAGAAAATACATGAGAGTGAATAAATGATGACAGAATTTTCATTTTGGGTGAACTGTTTCTTTAACACACTATAAAAGGTCTTTGAACAAAGTTGAAGCACTTAGTGAGTAAAGCTATGAGTCACTAACAAGTCTCTAATGCCACGATAAACAGATTTAAATCGCCCAAGATCAGCATGGCTGAGGTGGCGGTGTGGGCCATCAAACAACTTTAGGCTGAGAGGATTGCACAGTGCCAGGATCACACATCCAATACACAGCGGGGGCTTCGAGAGAAGCCCAGCAAGATTCACGGCTTCTATGCTTGCCTCTCTCGCATTCAGACTGTTCTGGGTAGTTTAATTAACACCTTTTCTAGCTAAAATGAGCCCAGGCCAAAGTGTTCCCCAACACTAGAGAGGAGGACAGGCTGGCTGGGCCTCCGGGTGAGGCCACCCTCTCTGCTTTTGATGAATGAGCTGCCTGACAGCAGGACTTTTTTTGGGCCCCTCTTCAGTCTGGCTGCCAGCATCCTCCCCCAGTCCGCTTCCTTTGAATTCTGATTTATACATCTGGTCCACTCCTTCCTGTGTGAGCAACCAGACCAGAGGAACCGCAGACTTGCCATATCAGCCGCAATTGCGATTCAAAACCCAGGACCCTGTTTAACATGGCCCGGTTTTCAACTGTCCCTCATGTAATAGATCCTGACAGGGCTCCGTTCTCATGTTCATCATGGCATGATTGAATTGGCAGAGCTAAACTAGCATGTAAATGGTGACTACGGATCCTGCGCCATGATAGAGCAATTGTAGAGACGCTCCGAGGGACGGCAGCGGCTCCCATGACATTCATTGTGCTTGACATTCCTGACGTGCACCTAAATCTCTCTCTACTTCCTTTTATCTCTTCACCCTTCCTGTGTCAGTACATCTTTCCATCCGTTCATTACTCTTTTTCGCATTTCTCCGAAACTGGCTTTTATGCCTTCAGGACGGCTCTGAGCTAGCCGAGTTTAATATTGCTTGTGCTGTTAAAAATCTTCTTACCTAATTTTTCTCTACGAAGTAAAAAGACTTTCACACACGTCTTTGTTTTCTTTGTGGTTTTTACATCTATCCTTTAGTCCTAAGTTTAGATTTGAGCTTTAAAGTGTGTGTCAGGGTTATTTTTCAGCCTGGCGGTAAAAAGTTAAAGCTAGCGAAAAGCTATTGTTGGATGGCACACAAAATAAGACATGATGAATCCTACCTTAGAACTGCAATGATGAGGGCTGCAAATTATAAGACCGACTAAGGATAAACATACAAATTAGATGAGACACACTCCGAGTCACTTCAGAAATATGCTTTGATGACTTTGTTTTTTTAGCAACTGGGAAGTACTCTGCATAAAGTGTGCCTCATTACCTACTGCATGGCAAGTCTTTCGCTTTGTTCTAAAACCTAGTGAGCTGCCTATGTAGGCAGGATTTTAAGGCATCAGAAGCGTTCCACAATGTGAAGGCTGTTGAAAATTATGCTTAATTATGCTCCCTACTGTCCTAAAATACCTAATATTGGCCATTCTAAAACATCACTGAATGTATCAATGTATCATTGAATATTACCTAATATATGTGTGCACTTTGTACATATGTGCTTATTAGCTGATCATCACACCCGTGTTAAAACTCTACTGCAATCAATTGACCCTTCGCAGGGAGTTGGATTGACAGGCAATCTGACCAATCATATTGCAGAATCTGCCATTTTGCTTGGCAAACAAAACCAGACAGTAGAGTAGAATAATGTTGGTGGACTTTAACTTGAAAAATGGTGTGTATTGATATCTTTCCACAATTGAAACAAGTGTGCCTTCTGATGTTCATTTCATGTTTATTTCATTATATAACTAGAAAAGAGGAAGAGAAGATTGGTTCACATGCCGCTTGAACTGAGACGCTACAGCAATCTGTCATGACACATTAAAAAGCCACAAAACTGTACTTATTGTTTGAATTTCTTTTAAAAATGACAAAATTTGAAAGCTGACACATGGTTTCATACCAAAAGTAACCTGTTTTGTCTTGTCTATCGGCGCATTGTCAGTGTGCTCCTTTTTCTGCAATGTGTTTTTCACTGAGATCATTTTGTGTGGTATGATAGTGGCACAGTTTGTCGGACACACAACAGTAACGAAGTGGGGGGCGTGTCTTTGCAAAGGTTTAGATGTTTTATTAGGGTTGAGTTGTGGTTTGTTGTTAGTTTATAGGGGGGATGCCTATGTGCTTGAGTAATACTGCCATCATCATAGACTAGCTTGATCAGGCTGGTAGACCAAATAAAACCAGGCAAACCTGTGTAGGCTGGTTTAAAGTGATAGTTCATCCAAAAATGAAAATTCTTTCATTAATTACTCACCCTCATGTCGTTCCAACCCTGTAAGGCTTCCGTTAATCTTCGCAACATAGATTAAGATATTTTTGATGAAGCTCTTTGATCCTCCCCATAGACAGCAAGGATACTACCATGATCGAGGTACAGAAAAGTAGCACGGCCATTGTTAAAGTAATCTATGTGACATCGGTGGGTTCAACCATAATTTTACGAAGCTACGAGAATACTACGAGAATAATTTTGTGCACAAAGAAAACAAAAATAAAGATTTTATTCAACAATTCGTCTCCTCCGTGTCACCCTAGCACCATTTTTGGAGAGTATCCACTGAACGTAAACATTTTTATTGTTGTTTTCTTTGCGCACAAAAAGTATTCTCACATGGATGTCATATGGACTATTTTAACAATGTCCTTACTACGTTTCTGGACCTTGATCATGGTAGTATCCTTGTTGTCTATGTGAGGGTCAGAGATGCTACAAAATGCTACAACATCAAGATAATATGGTCATTAAATAAGAGAAAAATATGTATATATAAATACAACAAGATAATAATATATAATTAATATATGCAGTCATTTTTGTAGGTTTGCATGGGCAAGTTCTACGAAAAAAAAATTTTGGACCACCTTCAAAAGTCTGGTGTTACTTGTACTTAAAAGTTGTTATTTTAGTTATGTGGCGTGGATATAGTGGTTTTTATATCAGAAAACACTGTTTTTAATCAAGGTTTGACATTTTATGAGTCTTCTGGAGCTGATGTCAGCCTGCTGGTTTTGGCATTTACAAAGCTCACAAAAGTTACCTTTTTACAAGGGCACAAAACCAAAGTCATAAAATGTATAAGCAAACTAAATGATAATGACAATGGTTCACCTTATGTCAGTGTAATTAATAATTATTTCAACATACACCACAATTAAAACCTAAAAGCTTTGAGCCATTTTTTTCCTGTCACTTCAAAGCAAATGAGACCTGCTGGGGAGAGTTGAACACATTTGGGGAACAAAATAGAGATGTAAACAGATCGGTGAATATCTGCAGAAAAAACACATTCTTTACACATTTCTTCCTGCTTCTCAAAACAGATCCAGAGGAAAATGAGAATCCTCGGGCTTGGAACATGAAAGATATCAGTGCTGAGTTTTCTCCCCAGAGGTTTGGTCACACCAGTGTTTTGAGATGGAAATGAGACCGGAAACAGCTCTGATTGTGTACTTCAGTGCTGCTAGTGTCTTCATCAAAAGGACAACTGTTTAGCTAAAGCAGAAATGGAGAAGTTAGGAACAGTTCAACCAAAAATGAAAATTCTGTCATCATTTACTCACCCTCATGTCGTTCCAAACACTTTTGTGGTACACAAAAGAGATATATCTGATGATCTGTCAAGCGCTAAAAAGGACAAAAAATTAACATGAAATGATTCATACAATGCAAGACTTCTGATATTGCAACTTCATACAAGAAACAGAAATTTAAGACATTAATCATTAGAAATTCTTCCCTTTCATCGCTGCATTTCCACATATTTATTCTCATGGTTATGAGACATTAAACATCACTGACTGCAGTTTAATGCAGCAAATCTGAACATATGCAAGCACAAGAGATTTGAGTGATGGAAATTACAAAATTTCCTTTTTTTTTATCTGAGCTATTCCTTTATCCAAACAGTGGGGAAGGTTAGGATAAGGATCTATATATAGATTGGAGAGGAACAATTGGATAGAGAGAGTGTGGGAAGAGGATGTTACATATTGTAAGGCAAAATGAAACTTGTGCTGAATAAGTACTTTCCATCCATCTCAACCTAAAACTTTGTTCTATCACTTTGGAGAAATGTGGTTTTTCCTCAAACCCAGAGTGTATTCTGTGGACTTGCACTGTCAGACAACACAGGAACTCAGCCAGTAACCGCTCACACTGATGCTTCAATTCCCAAAGCTCTCGCTGTAAAAGAGTCAATAATCTTTACAGAAACAGAAGGTAAGAATGTATTACAGTAAAAACTTAAGTTGATTTACCATATATAGTTAAATATTTTAATACATTTAACATTAAAATACTTCCTTATATGGAATTTTACATGAAAATGGTAAAAAAAAAATGTTTTTTTGGAAGTAAAAATATATTGTTTATGGTTTAAAACATTAAACAAGACAATACATTAAGCTTTGAAGTAAAATATTTAAATGTTTAATATTTAAGTAACAATGCGAAGCTCTGTAAAAATTGTTAAATAAAAAAGTTTAAAAAGTAAAAATCTACATTTTTTTTTTCATTTTAATATAGTAAATATATATACACTGCCAGTCAAAAGGAATAATTAAGATTTTTAATATTTTTCAAAAAAATTCTCTCATGCTCACAAAGGCTGCATTTATTTGATTGAAAATACAGCAAAACAGTAATACTGTGAATTATTTTCACAATATAAAATAACTGTTTTCTATTTGAATATTTTTCCCTGTGATCAATCTAACATGCTGATGTGTTCAAGAAATATTTCGTATTATCAATGTTGAAAACAGCATATTAGAATGATTTCTGACACTAAAGATCACATTAAAAATACTAAAATAATACTAAAATAATAATATAATGAAACTATTATTTTAAATTGTAATACTATTTCACTAAATTACTGTTTTACTGTATTTTTGTTTAAATAAATGCAGCCTTGGTGAGCACAAGATACTTCTTTTAAAAACATTAATCCCAGCCTATGTATTTTTATTACAGTGACTTTTTGGCAACCACAGCTTGCCAGAGAGTTATAAATTTAACAGGATTGTTTTTATAGCGTGTATAGTGTAAAACTTTACCATCATATTGTCCCTTTAACTGAAAGTAATTGCTTACAGGTGAACACGAGTTTCATTTCCAGTTCAGTTTTCATGGGTGGACTGGCCTAGCCGCAATGTGCGGCACATGTTTAATGAGAAAGATAAGGATTAAGACATTGATGAAATAGATAGTGCCATTCTCCACCCTGCAGTGCAAACATGAAGGGAAGTGGGTGAATTACGACACACCATGTCTGCCTGCAGTGCTTTTGTAATTACAGTGGAAGTCACCATATTTCTTACCATTAATATGGCATGAAAGTCCCTAGGGGAGCTGTCAAATTCCCACAAAACAAAGCATCATGGGTAGGTGGTGCTGATTATAATCTTAAACCTTTCTTCTCTAACTGGAAAATGTATTCTGAAAGATCCCAAAAAAGCAACACTGTTATATATTCTGAAAAGCAAGCTGCTAACTTACAGATGTACGGTGGGGTACTTGCTGAATCGGTTATTAGAATCTATAAAATAATGTTGAGGTGCCCGGATGGGGGTGCAATTTTATACATCTCCGCAACCATGCTGAGTCAGAGAACAGAGAGCTGTGGATTATGTAAACCAGACAATTTAATGTTATTGCAGGACCAAGGATGTTTAAGTTCATGGCATCCTTTATGGGAGCAGGTCGTTCCAGACCCCCCGTTCCCTGATCTGCTGCACTCTGGAGTCTCTCCTGCCATTAAACTCACCAAGTAAAAAACAGAAACCATCACGGCAAAGAGCTTTTCTCAGCTGCTTCCAGGGAGACAATCCTCTAAACGGCCATCTTCCTAATATAACACCTGATGGAACAACTGTGCAAGAAAACACAACATTAGAACATCCAATTAATACCAGATTGCCAGTTACATTCTAATAATTGTATGTTTACTAGAGCTGGCAAATGATTGCAAATATGTAATTTAATTAGATGATATGCTAATTTATCTTATCTTATCTTTTTTTTTTTTTTTTTTTAATAAAGCATAAATTTAAGATAATATTACACTGAACAGACATTACAAAAAGTTAATGTATTGTTTGTGTTTTCTTTTTAGGTTATTTGGCCCAGTACAGCTGTTTATGAACGTAAGAACCATGAAGGTACTTCAAGCTTGAATTGTTCCAAAGGAAGGTTGGGCTTTTTTCACTGCATATTTTCATAATCAGTTGCATTAAATTAACACTCATTAACTCTTATACAGCCCTAATCATTAATTATATTTAATATATGTAACAAAGCATGTGTAGGTTACACTAAATGCAATGTACAGCAAGTGCTTTTTAAGTAAAACATAAGTTTGAATTAAACACACACACACACACACACACACACACACACACACACACACACACACACACACACACACACCAAACCATTTTAAAATATATATATAAAAAAATTTCACTATAAGCAGACAATATAAATAAATGTGTAGTTAAATAAACAAATAAAAGAAATAAGAATCTGGATGATAAAAGCTTGTGCGCACTTTATTAATTGTTAATGCAGTGTCGAGAAAAAAAAAAGAGAATCCATTAGCCTTTACTCCAGCTCTCTAAGATAGACTGAACAGCATATAGTTGTATGATGGCACTCAGCCAGCGTTCTCCATCAAAGGGCCATTTTCATTCAGAGGTTTATTTTTAGAAAGAAAGACGTATTTTTTTTATCCTCCTTCCATTCTCTCACAACCTTTTGTCTGGTTAATGCAGAGAAATAATCGGGTGGTTTAAGCTCTCAAGTTCTATATGTTCTCAAATAACTTGCCTTTTCCATTCTGGCAGTAAGCAGTGTTACTCTACTGTATATACAGTCTTTATCTATAATTTGTCTCACTGACCAGGAGTGGGGGGTCTTTTCCAGTGGCGCGCAGGCCATTTGCACTCCACTGCTCTGTAATCAGCAGTGAAAACACATTTCATGGGCCTGATTACCCAGGGCATCTGCACAAATACAGAGACAAGACCTGGAGCCTGCATTACACACTTGCGCTTAAAACCAGCTGATGTGTGAGTCCTTCATCAAAGCTCCCTCTCCAGCAGGGGTGAGAGGGCTGGGAGAAAGGCTTTGGACCTCTAGGGTTCATGGTAACATGGTGAGTGGGAGGGTAACATGTCTCATTCGGTGCTGATGGCATTCGAAAATCTCTCTGTTTCTGTGTTTCTCGCCCGCTGTTCGACAGGCCTGGTGGATGGCTTTCAAGTTAAGCTTTATCAACCAAAAACCGTATTTGTTAGAGAAATACAATTTGGGATCTGGAAAATGGCAACGAGTCCTCGTTGGATTCTACAGTCTATCTTGTTTTCATTTCTGAGGCCTTGTGTGCCACATTTTCTCAGTATCGCAGTCTGAAAATTGCACCTCCATTTTGTAATTATTTCTGCATGGGCCCGGCGTGAGGAATGACATTAGAGGAGATGATTACGACCTAGTGGATGTGGAGCTCAGAGGAGGGAACATTAATTCCAGGGGCACACGTACACGTTTTCAAGACACATTCTTAGATACTGCACACATCCTTTCACAAGCTTTTGGTACCAAACATGACTGCTTAGCCACCAGTGCCGAGGGGTTAACAAACTCTAAGTAGCGTAACTAAATAGTGTAACAGTAGTAGGGCTGTCCCCAACTAAAGATTTTTCTGGTTGACTAGTAGTTGTTCATTTTAAGCATTAGTCAACTAATTGTACGTTTATTAATAAACCATTTAAATCATAATACTGAGCCTTTAATTGCCTACATTGCATAATAAGCATTCAAGCACACGCATAAAGTTTGCCACAGCACACCGGCAGAAGTAATGATTATGAATGTGTCAGGGAAAAACAGTAAGAAACATTTTAACATTGCAATATTGATACACTAGTGCTTTATTTGGTTTTAGATTAAGAGATGAAGTCGGCAACACTGCCTGTATGCATGTTTCATACGGATTACATAATCAGAGAATATTTGTTTATCATTTAAATTGGTTCATTTGAAAGTAGACTTTTCGCTCTCTTTAGATTCATTTTTCTGTGTCGGTAACGCAAAGATATACACAGAGTTTCACCCTCAAGTTCACAGAGACCGAGACGGCAGAAAGCACATCCTGTTTGCTTTAATTATTTCACAAAAGAGCAACGTTTTGTTGTTATTATGAGTGCACACATATAAACATAGCGTCTTTACCAATTCGAAAGATGTATTATTCGTATGACCAAAAACGATAGAGTATTTTAGGGTTAAGTGAGCGCACCAGCACCTCCATCTGTCCTGCAGCAAGCGCTACTGTTCAGCTAACACACTCCGCACTCCGCCTGTTCAGATTCCACACTCCGCACAGACACACTTGAACAGTGCACATTCCTCTAGGTTGCTAATACTTACATATTTCAGATGATAAGCCATATTTGTGGTGGATGAATGATGTCCTGCCCGATGTACTGTATTATCACAAAGACCAACCATTAACGATCTGTTTGTCACGGACTGCGTGACTTCGTCTGTGGATTTTTTTTGTTCTGCGACTAAGCAACTAGTTTTTTTTCTAAACTAGTGGTTCTCAACTAGTCTCTTGTGACCCAAAGATAGGTCCAAACTGTCTTATTGTCTTTTCTCACTTTCCAATTCTATTTTCATGAAAAATGGGGGGGGGGGGGTTAAACACACTAAATGCAAATAATAGGGGATAACTAGATAGTATTTTCATGCTATGTTTGATAAAAAATCTGATAATAAAAAAATCTATACTGTTTTATTTAAATAAGTAAAAAAACGTTTTTCATGCATGTTTTGTGTCTAAAGATTTTTTTTTAAATGTTGTGTTTTTGTGAGTGTTTTAATCATTGACTCAAGTGATTTGTTTAAAATAATGACAACTCATTCATAAAGACAGCCTCTTGTTTCATGCTTAAATGAATCTGTCCTTTTGAGCAAATGGGCTAAATTAATGAATAAATAATAACTCACTCAAGAAGACAGTCACTTGTCGCCACCTACTGGTGTAATAATGTAACCTGCAGAAAGAGCCACTGTAAAATTCCCATCAATCGATTCTGAGATTTTCCAAATGCACAGCGATTCTCTATGGAATCTATTCTAAGCTTAATTTTTTAACAAACATGGCGCTCTAGGCTACTTTTTAAACTGCACACTCAAATGCTCACAAAGAAAAAGTGCTCGAGCGTTTTGGCTGAGTCATGTAAATTTTATGATGTGAGATTAATGTACACACAGCCCACTATAAACACCCTTGTAATTTGCTTAAAACTTTTCAAACTTTATGAATGATTATTTTAGGTTTGAGCGGTGTTTGTAAGGAATTGAAAAAGCAAGCAGACTATGGCTGTTTCTAAAGCATTCAGTGCCACTAAGCTCAGAATCGATTCAAAGGAGAATCGCGATGCATTCTGAAAATTTCAGAAACGATGCAGAATAATTTCTTGATTCACAATGCATCAATTTATTGTCCCGGTCCTAATGCACAGACTAATCTGTCTGGAATGCACAAACACTGTCACTGGACTGTTATAGCAACACTACTGGAGTGCTGCAAAATCTGCCAATCAGATTTAAGGACCAAAATTGTTGTAAAATAAATTGCTTATTTAATATTTTAAAAAAACTGTAGCCGTAAAAAGCTTCAATACAATTAACTGTTTTTTTTTTTTTTTAGAATTGAGTAGTGTAGCTCACTGTTTTTAGAAGTCTAGCTTGAATGTAAAGTAGAAATCGCCTGCAGTTTGACAAGGTTCAGTTTTCAAAGTAGCTTTCCAGTGGTGTCACCCACAGAGTAACTGGTTAAACAGAATCACAAAAATGTTGCCTCAGCCTGAAATTCAATATATGCATTGCATATGCACAAAATGATTTCTTGACTATCCCAGAGTGCTTTGGGGGAAGTTAATCATTTATATGATATGTTTCCTGTACGTCTGTGCAATGTGCAAACATTTGAGAGTAAAGTTATGGCAGACTTGGGCTCACATTCCACTTGTCTGCTGTATAAAGTCACAAAAGAAACTCACAAATGTCCCTTTCCACACATGGCTTGTAGTGGGGGGTATGCGAGATTCACAGTATGATTTATAACGCTTGTGTGACAGCTGAACGGTGGCCATATCATGAGATCATTTCAAACTGCAAGCGCGGGTCTATTCACATGGTCAGCGGTTTGCGTTAATTTCTCTCCCTCTTTCTCTCCCTGTCTCTGTTCTACTCGTCTCTGTCAGCTCCTCTCAATGGGGTTGGTTAAATCGTCCATAACACATAAACGCTCGTTTATAAAAGCTGACAGACATGGCAGTCGTTTACAGAAATTAATTACTTTCCACTGGAGCTTCATGCGTCAGTCACGCTAGACCAGTCTCTACTACCTCCATTAGAGACACCTCCACCTGCTGAGAGACAGACAGAGAGAGGGAGACCCATAAAACACATCTTTTCTTGCCAATAATTTCATTCATGATGGAATTCCAGACAGAAAGCCAAATTGTTTTGCTCTTCTTTGTTGTTTTTCTGGAAAAGGCAGCGACTTTCATTAATCTGTGGTTGGTTAATGAAGCCAATCTGTGTTGAATGTTCATACGACGCCCACCATGACTCTCTAATTACGGACACAGATCAGTTGAGCTTGGTTAGCTTTTAGCTTAATGAATGCAACATGGCAGAAAGCGCTACATCTCGGCTCTATTAACGGAATAATCATTTATCCATTGCCACTTTTGCAGAGATTAAAATGAACTGGCATTTTTAGTGTTTCTAGTTTTTCTCCAGCTCTATGGCAGGGTATTAATGCAAACTTGTCAACCATAATCTCTGCTCGGTGTGATTTTCTGAGAAAAGCCTCTCCATCACTTGTTTATCAGGGTATACGCCAAATGCAAAAACAGGAACTGTTTAATATCCACCCGTTTCGACATGAAACGGCATTTGCAACCCCATTTTACTTCGGCAATTTGATATGTTTCCGAGCAAAGCAGGATGTTCAACGAGATAAAAATGTAGGGTGGGAAATTACGAAGACAAATATGCTATATATTTCTTTGGAATGCCATGCTCAATAAAACCAAGAATGTGTTTTAAAGTGAAGGCCCACCCACAAACTGCCTTTTTGAAAAATGTCAACTGCTTTTGTTCTTACATTGAAAGTAAAGTGGTCCAGTGATGCTTTGGACCCTGTTAACTTTCATTACATGGACAAAAACAGTTCTTTCCACCGAAGAAAGAAAGTCATACAGTTTGGGAACAACATGTGGGTGAATAAATGAAAAAGTAAATTGCCTTATATTTGATTTTTTTTTTATGTTGTTTTCCTTTTTCTTCTTCCCTCCCAGCTCTTTCTCATTTCATTCTTACATTAACCATTCTTCTAAAGCATTTAAAACCCATTCTCACACCCTACTCCTCGAGCCAGCTCACTGTAGTACCGCCAGTTACTCAAATGACACACTTAAAGAAACGTAGGATGAAATCAGTCATTTGAAGAGCAGAAGATTGCGCTTCTTGTCGCGCCGCGTGTCTGGTGTGAATCTGTGGCCGCTCTTTGCCGACAGAGGATCTAATAAGTGCGCCGCTGTGTTGTGGGTCGCCCAGTGTGAGATTAGAGGAACTCTATTAAACTTTATGGCTTCGAGTCGAAGCGCAGGGAACAAAGCTGTGTGAAATGAACCTCAACTACCCCGGGACTTAACAAGGCGCTCATGAGTGATAAAACACACTGGGACGTTTTCTTGGAGATGGGTGGGTTGGTTTCGAGCCCACCTACTTCACCGATATTTCAAAACATATCGTGTTTTTTCTCACACATTTGAGCACTGCTTTGGGAGGAAGTTGAGATATTGCTGGAATTATGAGTCTGTCATTTCAAAAGTTTTTACTAAAGAGTGCCTTTTAACCCTTCTGTGTAACAGTTGTGGGCAATTTTGATGTTTGGAAAATTGTTAAGAATTGTTTGTACTTGTATTATTGCTGTAGTATACAATATGCATACTGTGCAATATGCAATATCCTGTATGAACACAATACCTGAAGAGAGCAGTATACAACAATACATGCTGCATGGTATATTGCATTCCACAATGCATGTTCAATTTTACCTGAATATTAGTAAATACCAGTATTAGGTAAATATTAGTATAGATTTAGGAAGATAAAAATGGATGTTGGATTGAAAAAGTTTTTTTTTTTTAAGTGTTAAACAGACTATATTAATCACAGGACATTTACATTTTAAATCTCCCAGCTCAAATTGTTGGTTCAAGGTTACTTATTGTCAACAGAATGCTCAAAAGGGACCATCAAAATAAAGTTTTACAGAGAAGAGAGAGAGAGAGAGAAAAATAATAAAATAAAATAAAATAATTCTAACATCGGAACTGGGCACTATTGACATGCACAGAAGTAGTGAGGTTACGTGACCACAATAAAAACAAAAAAACAAAAATTCACATGCTGCCACAGGGTCAGTACCTTTTCAAAATATACTAATATATATCATACCTAAATTAATATGTACACTTCATGTATGAACCCTTTAGGGGTAAACAAGGTCCAAAAGTGTAGCTTTTGAAGATTTTTTGTGCTTTTTTTTCTGAGAGTGTAGCATGTTATTGTGAAACATTTGTAGTCAAATAATGAAAAAATAGTTGAATACAAAATACTAGGCATTATGCAGTATTTACCGCTTATATTCTGTGCAATCACAGATTTTCTGCAATCTGCCATCTTTTTCAGCCTAAAATGTAAATAATAGTGTGTAAACATGGTAATGTAAAATGCTTTCATTCTTACCATGTCTCTCACACACACAATCAGCCACGATCGATCAAGTTGCATTTCTTGAGATGTGATTTGCTATGCAAGGTCAATGTGACCTAGTAATAAGCTAGATCTTTAAATGGAAACACCACTGAAGAACCTGTCCCAAAACTAGCAGGCCAATGGTAGAGCACAGGAATGCACTTCTTCTACGTGCCTGGTACTATGATTCACCCCACATGATTAGATTATATCTAGATTCCCAACTTTAGATGGTTTCCATTCTATTGTTTGCAAACAATAAGCTATAGATAAGAAATGAATGTTAATATAGTCAAAGATTGCTGTGATAAATTGTGTAGGTGAGGTCTGATCGCAAATTAATTTTGCATGCATGTTGGATGTGCTCTATTTCTATCCATTTCTCATTCGTTTTCTCACACGCTTTGTTTCTAACACTCTCTTTTTCACCCTCCCTCCCCCTCTTCATGATTGATGGCATTGCAGCTTTTATCTCAGGTAAGCCTGTGCTGTTACTTATCTAGCACGACTGTCACTGGACGAGAAAGGTGTTTGCTATAGCACCACTCAGACAGCAGATTGGCTGGGCCGGAGCCAGTTGGGATAAACCCCCAGGTGGCGGGACAGTGGCCAATGTGGCTGTGCTGAAGTGTGGATGGTACATGCAAAATTACATTTTCGCATTGTTTGAGGAAAATGAGTGGTGCTTGTCTGTGCAAAACATGGCACCACAATACTAGAGTGTTGTGGCTGGTTGCCCACCTTCAAGCTATCAGTTAGCTTACCATCTAAACCAACACACGGTTTCATTTGTATAAGCATTAGACTTTAATATTAAATGTGTTAGCTAGAGACTGGTGTAATGGATTAGCACATTAGTGGTAGATTTACGCATTCCCATCTACTGGAAAAGAATGTCTACCTTAATATGCTATTAATATAGTGATATTCTCCATGACACAGACTCTCGTGTTCAGTATTGAATACTAAACCAAAACTTAACACTTTAAGCAAACAGTAGAGGTCTGTTTCTCCTTTTACGTATTAAACAGGCGTTCGACTGACACTACAGTATTACATCCCTGCTTCCATCCAAGGGACACAATTATCCCATGTTTTTCTGTCGTCCCACAAATGAGTGCAGCCGACTCTATTTTCCCAGCTGTGCAGCAGTCCAGATGAGAGCATTTTTTCTTCTTTGGATTTTTGAGAATGGTACCCCTGAGTTGCAGGGAGCGTGTCCAGCTCCATTTGCAGAGTTCTTTGAAGACCGTAGCAAGAACAATTACGGCGTCATGGCACCAGCCTCGTTCTGTGAGCGTGTACTCACGCTAACCTTGCACAATCATTCCAGAAAAGCCCCAAAACATCATGCAAAGTAAGGAAATAAAAAGGCTATTAATTTCAGCTACAGTTTTCTGACTACGCTTCAAACCAAAACGTACAACTGTGGAGTAATATGGAACTAACATGCATCGCAAAAACAAATCTTGATTGGATCTATGGCATTATATATTACTTTAATACACAGAATTTTTATAAGTTCATATTTTAATTTATTTGTAAATATAAAAATTACATAAATATTTAAAAAGAAATATACTTCTATATTTTCAAAGAAAAAAATATTCTGTCCCATGGTATTAAGCAATGATTGTATCATCATAAGGAATCCAATTTGCTTTGATCCTTTGAGATAAAAGAGTTTGATGCACTATGAAAACACACTGTAACTCTAATCTCCCCAGACCAAAATGACCAAAGAAAACTAAGCTGCAAAAAACAGCTTGCTCTGATTTTCTGACCTTTCAGTCTGACCTAACAGTTTGTGCATCATATTTCTGCATGAGCTGTTTTGTGATCCTGCCACAAAATATAATGCAGACTTTAAAAAGAGTGTTATTGAAGGATGGGCAGTTAAAAAACTATATAGGACTTAACAGCAAACCCACATGTTGTGCGTAAGCAAGCCTTAAAGGCACAACAACAAACAACAAAAAATTGGACAGTTTAGTTTTAAGGATCAGAGACAGGGTGATTGTCATAACTCAATTATGAATGCTCTGGGACAAAAAAAAGCCTTTCCTTACATTATACAAAGACCTCGGGGGGAATTAAATAAAAAATGTATGAAATAGCGTTTCCATTGTCATCTCTTGAAAAGCAGCTCCATTTGTGTTTCCATTGCTGCTATAACTGCTTTGACTTTTAGTGGCCATGCACTTGGTGCTGTGGATTATTTGAACCCCTTCCACTGGCTTCTCATCCCTCTCTCCCTTCCTCCCTCTGTGCCTCAGCATTCCAATCATAGTGATGAGAGAGCTAGACTTGTACACCTTTCTCCCCCTCTCTCTCTCCTCCTGCACTGCAGACGTCTATGAGAGCCTGTCCTAATGAAAATGTATTGTTGTCTTTCCCAACCGCTGTTTGTTTATTAGGTCTTACATTCCTTTCACTTTACTGCAGTCTTTGGGCAAAAAATTGCCATAGCTTTCATAATTAACTGCCGTCAGTCTGCAAACACTTTGCAAACACACAGCCTGCTTTTTCTTTTAGCGCTAATTTGTCACGCCCTGAAACTGTCTCCTATACGAACAGCCATATCTGCATGTGAACTTCATTTTAAAAAGCACTGGGAATCCTGGGGGAAAAATACCTCAACAATGTCAAAACAATGATCAAAGTGCAAACTCAAAGAACGAGCATATAGGAATGATTAGGGAGAGATTTTTCAGTTACTTTCTTTTTGAGTCCAATTTTTTCTGCTGTAAATAATTGGCCACTGCAACAAACATTATTGCAGAGGTTGTGGAAAAAAAAGCATCTGCTATGAAACTGCTCTCTTTACCAGCACAGCATTCCACTCTATATACTGTATATATATATATATATATATATATATATATTTTTTTTTTTTAATAAGCAACACTGCTTAAGCCTTATGGAAGACTCTAATTCATGGCCATTTCTGCACTGCACTTATGTACTTGTATGCATGTCAGTGTGTCAGTATGTCAGTGTATCAGCCAATGCAAAGTTACCAGCATGTGTCAGACCAGAGCAAAGAAACATCTTGCGGTCATTCATGTTTTATTTATTGAAGAAAGTGAAGTTAAAAATACACTCAGAGGATAAAAAGAAAAGAAAAAGCTTGAAAAAAAAAGAGATCACATGAGGTACAGTCTGCAGTTGACCAGTAGGGGGCCTCGGCTCCTTTCTGTGTCGTCCTCAGTCTCCTCCCCCAGAGTGTGAGAGTAGGAGTAAGTCGTCCCCTTCAGCATCTAGTGAAGCCGTGCAGTGGGCGGCAGCTCTCCCATGAGGACAAACATGGATAGGCTGCTTAAGACACTCCCCCGGCCGGGAGTGGTGCAGCCAGCCCTTAGCCCCACCCACCAGGCTGAGGAGGAGGAACACGGCGCTGCCCGAGCTGATCCCTTCAATCTTCCCCACAGTGTGGAGCAGCCGGCAGCGCGCACACACACTCACACACTCTCACACAGCCACACACACTCACACTCACTCTCGCACACACACTTGCGCGCGCAACAAAGCAGGCAGTCGAGGGAGGCGGGTAATAAAGGAAAGAACATCACAGAGGAAAAACAGCGTTGCTGCACCTGGACTTTTCGGATACTGCAGTCTGCCTGGAGTTTGTGCCCTTTCCTGTGTGCCTCGTAACCTCACGGCTCAAGTCTGGTCCTTCCTGCAGAGGGTTTGAGTCCTGTCAGCAACGCGTGCAGAGATCCAAATCCGACAACTGTCTACATTGCCGCTTTGTGCATCCGCCAGACGGGAACAAAGTGTGCGACTGGGATATCTGACAAGCTCCTTTGGGAACCGACGCTGCACCAACTGTCAGAGAGAAAGAGAGAGAGAGAGAGAGAGAGAGAGAGAGAGAGAGAGAGAGAGAAAGAAAGAAGGAGCCAGATAGATAGAAAGAGAGAGAGTCAAAGTCAGGGCATGAGCAGTAGAGTAGAAGCCGGTTTTCTGGAGAAGTGATCGCCACAGTGCCCCCTCTTCTTCCCTCACCTCCTTCCTTCCTTCTCTCCTCTCTCCTGTGCCATTGCTCCTTCTTTCTTCGTGCACACCTCCGCTGCTATCCCATCCTCGTACCGCCACTCTCCTTCCATCACCTCCTTCTCCCCTGCTCCCGAAGACGGCGTCAAGAGGAGAGGCACAGCACACGCACACTTGCCTGTGTGCCGTATCATCTCATTCTCTCTCTCCATCCTTCCCCTGGCTCCGTCCCTCTCGCGGATCTAGCCTCTAGCCACGGAACCACAAGCGAAGGCTTTTTGAGTTGTTGGATCCCACACGCGAGTCTCTGTATCCAGCCACAGCCAGAAGGATTCCAGCTACATGGGCAAACGCTTGGAACAGCAACCAATGTACCCCCAGTACACTTACTATTACCCTCACTACCTTCAGACTAAGGTAAGCCACCTTGGTTATCTGGTTTTGTGATGTACTGATTGTCTGCCTCACATGCTTCCTTGCATCCGCACAGTTCTGACAGGTTACTGACACACAAACCACATGATTGATATTTGACATGGGCCACTCTCTGGAGGTGCAAGAGTGCCCGTTTATCAAGAACGCATGCATACACTCTCGCACGCAAACTTGTGATCGCCAGATTCTGTCCTCTCAGCAGTGTAGCCTGTGGTGGAGGGACTTGAATAATTGCATCCATCTCTCTAAGCCCCTACACCACCCGGACGTGGAGAATTGATTACCATGGGCTGATCGATAGTGCCGAGATGCTATCGGGGGCACTGGTGATCTCGGCCTCCCATTGATCTCATTAATGTTTTTATGTGGCGCGCCCCATAAGAGGCCGGCACTTGTGTAACATGTTTGAGTGAATGAAAGTGGAGAGGGCTATGATTGGATCAGAGAAAAAAAAAAAAATAGGCTGTCAGAACAAAAGGCGTGAAGATGCATTTTCCTGATCAACTTGGGGTGGGTAAATTACAAAGTGCAAAAGATGAATGTGAGGGAAGAAAATTTATGGAAAGTCTTTTGGAGGAGTTGCTTGCTCAACGTTGGCCAAATATGCAAGTGTTCCCAAAAGACACATGATAAACGGCAGTGGCCAAGTCGTTCTCCATCAGCAAGTGTTTACGACCTCTCTCTTTCCCTCCTTCTACCCGTGTTACACTACCAGAATTTAGTAAGCATTCAGCCTATCTCAGCCTTCAAAATCTTGAAGAAGCTTGTAGAAACAACTTGATTGATGCCCTTCATCGCTAGACTATACGTGACACTAGCAACATCATGGGTAATGGTCAAATGGGCCAGTCTGGGAATAATTATTGATCTGTAGATTATTAAAGGAGATGGAGGAGGTTTTTTGGCACTGGGACGGAGTCTCAGATTTCAGATATTCGCCTGTGAAGGATGGGGACCTCATGTGTGCACGGGTCAGCGTGAGTGCGATTGCGTGTGTGTGCGTGATTGAGGATGTAAATGGCCTGTTATTAATCTTGATTCTAGCATGCTCTCTGAGTGGAGGCATTCCTCCGGGGGAAATCAATCATGAGGGGGAAGAGGGGCAACTGACACACAATCACTGCCCTCGCTCTCTCTCTCTTTCTCTCTCTCCCCCAGTAATGCTCTATGCTCAATGAGAGGCAAATGTTAAGCAGGGGAAATTATGATGCGACAGTAAGCTGTTAATGTCGAGAATCCGTAATTCGGTTAAATTATTATAAAGACCCTGGTATCAATTACATGTAAATGACTTACTTTCAGTGAAGTAGGTTCAAAAGAAAATGTAATGTGGCAGGAAATCCATCCATTGTTTTATAATATGGGTCATAGATATCACTGAACATTACATTCTATCTATCTATCTATCTATCTATCTATCTATCTATCTATCTATCTATCTATCTATCTATCTATCTATCTAGCTATCTATCTATCTGTCTATCTGTCTATCTGTCTGTCTGTCTGTCTATACCCTAAAACTCCACTTCACAAAACTTTTTCAAAGATTTGAAAAAAATTTAAAATTTACAGTTTGTCTTGGCAAATTTTGCTTTTCTATTTAAAAAATAAAATACATTTCGATTAATCTTATTTTACTTCCTTACAATCAAATTTGAATTGCAATTCTTTATCCATACTGTACCTCAATTAAAAAAAAAAAATTATTCTCAATTCAGTTCAATTCCAAATGGCACACATTCCAAATTAATGGATTCACAATCTAACTGTAGTCTCCTCATGCGGATATCTACAGTACCAATATCACACCACCCCGTCCCTTTCCCCTTGCAGGGTTTAACTGAACATGGGTGGATGTATAAACGTGAGTGTGTGAGCTGAGATATCCTTGACAGCAGTCATACACCAGTGGGATATAAAATAGAATTTAAGGGAGGTAATTTCTCCCTGGTATTGTGTCAACAGAGGCCAGTGGGGCCCCGTCTTCCATTCAATCAGTGGCTAGAAGTCAGAGTTTTAAGGTGTATGTGCGCATTGATGTTTCAAAAGAAGGGAAAGGGGAAGACAGCCAGAGCGAGCACTCAGATTCAGAGCCATAAGATTGCGTATACGAGCAAGTGTGTGTGTGTGTGTGTGTGTGTGTGTGTGTGTGTGTGTGTGTGTGGTGTTCGGTTACACTCTGTGGGGTCAGCTTTATGTACAGCAGAAATAACATCCAGTCGCCCATTTAAACCTATCCTCTCAGTGGGAGTGCACGCTAACTGCCCTGCAATGAGGTGACACGTGGATTGCCACCAACATTCCTGCTGCATTATGGGAATGGTTCATATATTTGGCTCATTATATTTCCGCTGCTCCCAATGTCATTTAGGATTATTATGTTGTGATATGTACTCCGCTTGTGGATAATTACCAGACTGATGCTTCATTTTCCTCTAGTGGCACCTATTTTTTACCACACGGGTGAAAATGCTCTCATCTCCCCTCCTCCAAACAACCTTCATCTGATTAAACTCGTTAATGGACAAGCAATTTTCAGGTATCAACGACAATTTGATTTCCGGTATTCATTACCAACACTGTCATTAAACAGGTGAAAGGATAGATTAAAATCCACAAGCACACTCAGCCGTTTCACACACAAATTATTGACTGCAACAAATTGAATAATTTGGCTCTAAAATATGCTTAAAATTTTGAATAATTGTCTGGTTGTTATTTTTAAAAAATGTGGTTATTTGGTCCATCAGAAATCGTTGGAAGACTAAGCCTGACTCCTAATCACTTGCCCAGTCCAGCATTTTCCCTTTGAGAGTACAATAACATTACTTGTAACAGCATTACATGATGTTATGCTATAATGGAAAAAAAAAAAATCTAATATTTGGGTTGTTTTTACTTTTTTAATGCATTTTATTTTCTATTTGAGTTTTTCTTCTGAGTTGCTGTTGGAAGCGATCCATAATGACATACGCAGAAACATGAACTTACAAGAGTGCAGGCTTTGTATGCGTGTGTGAATTATACATGTAAACACTTCCGTCGGGAAAGCCTGCACTGTAAAATGCTTGCTGTAAGTATCTGCCTGTAACCATCGAGTTGGGGATGTCAGATCTGCCTAGAGTGCTAAATTATGCTTGTCTGTGTGTAATTTTTCTGTAAGTATTGGAGTGTGCATCTAAGCCACAAAAAGGGCACTATGAATTAAGTTTTATTTTTCCCCAACCTTCGTGTTGTCTGTTTTCTTGGTTCAATTAAATTTTAATAATCTAAATCGATGTAAAATAAATTGAATTGATAAAATTTTAAAAATGTGTTAAATTTTTAACAATAATATTATCTTGTTGTTTTTTGCCCCAGAAACTCTGATGTCTTTTAATTTTTCTGGAAAACAAAAAACCTTGACAATTAAATTTTTAAAATGTAATCAAATGAAAAATCCTTAACATTTTTCAGAAACAAAGTAATGTTCAACAGAGGATTACTGTTTAAATTAAAACTTACACTAAACATTTTGTGATACTGTGTGAAAAATATTAAAAACAAAGTTTTAATAAACTGTACGGTATTATTATTCAATTTATTCATCAAAATTCTGTTTTTATTACTGGATTTCACAGCTCCGTCCACATTTCCCACATCAATGAAAATGTAGGGACCTACACAAATCTGGTCATATTTGAAGAAAGTCTATGTTAGGGTTAGAGTCTATTTATATAGTCTCTGCTTTGTGAGGTTGTGAATGTGTTTTCACTCTGAGGTTTCTATTTAATGTTGAACATCAGTAAGTTGCGAGTACAAAAATATATTGTCACATGACCTCACATAGTCGGAATGCACACGTTAAACTATATCACTATGCAGTCTAATATTCACAGGAGAAATGGTTTTAAATACAGGCATTCATATTTTTAGTCCATCAATGTTCTTCTCTTTTCCTCCCTGTCTTTCTATCATCTTCCCATCCCTTTTCCTCTATCTCCCTTTCCTACTGTGTCCTGGACATTCTCTCCAGCCATCTGTTCAGAGGGGTGGGGTTCACTCTGAAAAGAGGAACATACTTGGCAAACATACCCTCATAGGTGGATAACATTTTATGTCCAAGATTGTCCTCGTTTCAGGGGTGAAATGCTTTGCATTAGTCACGAACATGAAAAGAAAAGAATACAAAGCACACAAAAGAGCTGTTTGTAGTAGTAGTTTAATATTTTCTGGCCCTTTCTGAAGGTGAAATGTGTTCTAGATTTTCACATCTTGCATCAGAGAGTAATAACTCTCATGCGCATCCAGTCACACAAAACCAATGTAAGAATGTGCAAGAAGAAACTTTCATTGTCACTCACACAATGCTGAGTTAAAGTACTCGTACCATAGCACTGATAAACAGATAGGTCTGGCTGTAAAATCTGATCCGGTGAGATATGTCATTAAACAAACAAAAGACCGCACTTCATTTTCATTGTATATTAACGCACCAAAATATTACGAAAAAACTTAAGTGGCTCATTCATAGCACCAGACACTTAATAGAGTTTTCATGTTTTACTCAGGACTCTGCATACCAGTGAATTTCCCTTTTCCTTGACCTTTCTAATCATATAAGGATTTTAAAATTTATTTTGATTTGTTTGCAAGCAGAGGAATGCACATGCATGCACCATGGTACTCTCATGAACACGTCGAAGACTGACATAGAAGAGAAGAAATTGTTGAAGAGATGTCAGATGGACTGTTTTAACAATGTTCTTACTACAGTACCTTTCTGGTCCTTGAATGTGGTAGTTATGTAGCTGTCTATGCAGGGTCAGAAAGCTCTCAGATTTCATCAAAAATATCTTAATTTGTGTTCTGAAGATGAACGAAAGTCTTACGGATTGTAACGACATGAGTGTGAGTAATTAATGACAGAATTTAAGTTTTAGGTGAACTATTCGTTTAACCTCTACAGTAAAAAAAAAAAAATGGCAGCACAGGGCATGCTAAGTATAACAACTTTTACAAAATGTAACGTATGGGAGACAGAGAGAGAGAGAGAGAGAGAGAGAGAGAGAGAGAGAAAGTCTAATCGCTGCGCTAGTATTAGCACAGCTATTTCTCATTGAGTGACAAAACACACACCAAAGCCTTCATGTGGCCGCCCACAATCTAAGCTCCATGAGGGTAACCACAAAAACTCCAACATGACATATAATCTTCTAAATCACTAAGCAAACTGCACATTTACCACAAGCTTGCTTTTTCCTTTAATCAAAAATGCATAAAATAGTTCATTTTCACTTGATTTTAAAATTTACACTCCAGAATGAGTCTTTTGCAAAGGATGCTGGGAACTTAGTGTTAAGTTTCAGTTAATGCCAACAAAAAGTGATTAATGTAGTTTTAACCCAGAAGGTTGAGGTTAACTTCCACTTCACAAATTCAAGTGATTTGAATTTAATGAAAGGGAATGTTCAAAAATTGTTAGCACGTTTCTATTAGAGGGATAGATCACTCAAAAATGAAAATTCTGTCATTTACTTATCCATTTGAAAAGACTGTTTTTGTCCATACAATGAAAGCCAGTGATGTCCAAAACCACAGCCCCACTGACTTTCATGGTATGGGCAAACAAACAGACAAAATTTTCAAAATATCTTCATCTGTGTTTGCTAAAATAAGAAAGTTTTACAGGTTTAAAACAATATGAGGGTGAATAAATAATGGCAGAATTTTCTTTTTTAAATAAAAATGGAAAAGGTAAAAAAGGGATATTTTACCCAAAAATGACAATTTTGTCATCAACCTTGTGTCGTTCCAAACCTGTATGAGTTTCTTTCTTATGTTGAACATAAAAGATGATATTTTGAAATATGCTGGTAATCAAACAGTCCCCTTTGACTTCCATAGTATTTCTTTCCCTATACTATGGAAGTCATTGGGGACCAACAACTTTTTGGTTCTTCAAAGTTCTTCAAAATAGCTTCTTTCGTGTTCCACATAAGCACTTACACAGGTTTGTAATGACATGAGGGTCAGTAAAGGATTACAAAACTTTAATTTTGGGTGAAATATTGCTTTAAGCAAATTGAACAAGTAGCAAAAAGTCATTTTCTGAGTGTGTGAAATAGAGACAGACTTATAAACTACACTATTAGGTGCAATACTGTTATATAAATAGCCTCTTCTGCATGTGTATCTGGTCACTGTCACCTTTATCTGGAACTAACTGCAAGCACCTTGAGTATTCATCCATGACCAGCACTCATGTGTGGTCCAAGCTGTAATGGGGCGATCTCACCTAGCTAGTTGGTTTCTGTGGGCTTGAGAGAGCCAGAGGAGAAAGGCACCGGTCCTGAGGTAATGGCCCTGCTGCATTTTTAATAGAGGACCACTTTGTAACAACCCAAGCCTGATGGATTCTCCACTTTTAAGGGATCTGCCATTTCTTTTAGGCCACTGGCGTAAGTGCTTGACAAAGCCTGCGTTCAGGGATAAATGATCGAAGAGGAACAAGCCGAAGCCGTGGAAGGCTGGGGCAATAACACAGGGACTCATCGACATTTTACCATTGGCGTCCGATCAAATTCCTCATTGGCGCTGTCGCTTCTGGGCTTTGCCTCGTTGCATCTTTGAGATAAACATGATTTTAGTTAGAGGCTTAGTGTTCAGCTGTAAATATCTGGTGTGGATTCTGGAAGACGATAGTGTTTTCTCGGGGAGCAGAGATATGTTTGATCTGGGATTTTGGAACGGATCTATCATCTAGATGTGAAGGGTGACGTATGACGCCATCGTCAGCGGTCGTGCATGCATGTGCATGTGTATAAATCTGGTGGTTTAATGAGCTTCGAGTTGTAATTAGCGGTTAGGAAAGCTGCTTTTGCTATGAATTCACACAGAGAGCACAGAGGAACAGCCTGTGCAGCTTGGCTTCAGTCACAAACGATAACCACTTGATTTCAAGAAAAAGAGGAGGGATGTTGGTGGCAGCCTGCTCCTCCTTCACAGTGTAGTGCCTTTCAGCCGCTCCTGTCATCTTTTCTTCCGCCCCTCCCGTGTGTTTTCATCTAGAGACTCATTGGAAAGCATTTCCTCCTGAAAGCAACCAAGGACAGAGTAGGCGACGTAAGGTGTAATAAATCCTTGAGAACGGGCTACTCATTCCATGGACCCCACCCACACCCCCACCCCCATCTCCTGCTCCAGCCTTTTCCATGTCATGAAAAGTCCATGCGAGGACTATGCACACACCTTTTGAGTGTCAAAAGAGCCTCCTATAATAATACACAGCTGCAGTGATTCTAACCCACCATAACTACATCCAATTCTCCACGGTCTGGCTGAAAATCAGGCCCCAAAAAGGTACATTAAAGACTGCTCTGGAAAAGGCCATTTGTTTTGGCCTCGATTTCAAACCACTGAAGACCGTAAAGATGCCATCTGAAAGGACCCGTTCCTCCCTTCACTTCCCCATTTGGATAAAGACACTTTGGGGTCTCGAAAGTGCCCAGGGAGCGGGTGATGATTCAGTAAAGCTGCTTGGGGTTGGCATGGCGGCTAGCACACTGCCTGGATTAGCTTATGTAAACAGTGCTTTTTGTTGGGTTTCGGTTGAATTAATTTGCTCACCCCATGTGCTTTTATCAGGATAATTTGTGCGGCAGACACTCAAAGACTTGTCCAAACATATCCCCAGGCTCAAGGCTAAATACAGAGCTAGTAATGACACTCAAATGTGTGGCGTGCCCTTTTTCCAGACTTCCCATCATGCTAAATGTGACCGCTGAGGTCATATGTTTCCCATTGAATGTCAAGGTGAATCAACACTTTAATGCATACCAGGGTTGTGCAAAATTCTGAATTGAAGAACTGAATCTGCGCCCTTTAAAATTAAGAGGGTGAAATTAAATTAAATTGGCCATACCTCACAGGGACTTGAAATAGAATTACAGGAAGTGGAATTTACTCAATTACAATTCAGAGAAACAAACAATTATTAGCATTTTGTGAAATAAAGTGCATAAATGGAATAAACATTAAGAAGAATATACCCCCCCCCCCACACACACCTTTAATCTTCATTTTCATTAATTTATACACAATACTTAATGATCTTTTTTATAATTATATTACCTTTTTTCCAAGTAAAAAAATATTTTAAATTCCTTGAAACTGGATAAATTTAAATAAATATTTAAACATTAAATATTTAAATACTTGAGTGCAAAAATCAGACACAGTAATTCAATGAGACAAATTCCACTTGTATTAAAAATACATTAGATGATAACAAGTCTTAATATCTTGTGCAGTTGTTTAAAGGATTTTTAGAAACATATGCAATGCAAAATTTACTATTTTTCTAGTAAAAAAAAGTACACATTCCTATAGATGTGTAGCTAAGATCTTATAAAACCTTCAAGTTTTCAGACAAGCTTTTCTTGAATTTCAGTTAATTTTTATTGAACTTCTTTCAAATTTAATATCAAATTGCAGTTCTGCATCTTTTCTGCTACCCCAGTTCAAATGAATACAATTTAATTTATATCTGAACTGGAATTTGAAACACATTCTCAATTCAATTCTGAATGCTATTTACAGTAATTCACAACCCTGTTCAATCAAAATGTCCACCTGAGGTGAAGTCTGTTGTAAAAATGGTGATGATTACCCTATGCTCTCATTTATCCATTTGTTTGTACGTGACTAATATATCCTCAGCTGGTCTATGGTGGGTTCAGTGAACAGCTGTGCTTGTTAGCCATGGTAAGCTTGAAGGCAAGAGCCTCTGCTTTTGATGGTTCAGTTCACTTGAGTGCGTGGATGCTAGAGGTGCTAGGTGGTGGAGAAACCAAGCCTGGACTTATTAGCTGAACTATCTGTCACACAACAGTACCCTTGATTGCAACTTCTAACACTTCCTCCTGCTGTGAGAAGCATAATGAGAGAAAAAAGGACTGAGAGGTCAGAGCCGTGGCTTAGGGGTTAACGCACAAGCTCTGGGCAACTGAACTTCGAGTCTTATATTACTTCCTGACACTAAAGACAATTTTTTTTGCTTTTTTATGCTTTAGGAAATTTCTCAGATATTTGTCATAGAAGTATAGAAGTATCCAATTTGTTTAGATGTTTCTCCTAAAATTCTGTAAGAGAAATACACCAATGATAAACATTTTCAGGTCGTTTTTTTTTTCTTTTTTTTTGAAAGAAGTCTGTTTGTAATATTTGAATATATTTTAGAATATAATTTATTCCTGTAATTCCTCCAAAGCTGAATTTTCAGCATCATTACTCCAGTGTTCAGTGTCACATGATCCTTTAGAAATCATTCTAATATGCTAATTTGTTGACCATGAAACATTTCTTTTTATCAGTGTTAACAACAATTGTGATATTTAATTTTTTTTATTATTTCTTTAGGATTCTTTGATAAATCAAGTGTTCAGAAATGAGTTTGAAATCTAAATCTTCTGCAACAGTATAAATATCTTTACTGTCACATTTGTTTAATTTGATATAGATACTTCCTGAATAAAAGTATTTATTTCTTTCAGGACAACTTAAAGACCCTAAACTAAATTCTAGATATTATAAACAAATATCTAACTTTGGATTGTAGAATTTTGGATCCTTCAGTCCAGTTTAAAATAAATTTGAGAAAGCTGCAAGATTACAGTATTTTCTCAATAGAAACATCTGAGAAGGAAGTCTCTATTTGATGTCTATATAATCTAATTGCCAGGAAAACAATGGAGATGATATTAGAAATCTCATTTGTGTTACTTCCTGTGGTGCCCTCCCTTTTCTCCTTGTCATTTCCTGTCTCCTCTCTCAGCGTCCCTATTTGCAAAGTAGCAAAAAAGCACACAGAGAAGGCCAGAGAACGAACAAGACAAATGCATAAAGAAGTGGAGAAGACAGGAAGTAGAGGACGCAGTCCTGACAGGATCCGCCCTCGAGATGCTACGTGACCTCATCCTTTCAGCCCCAGCAAACGAATCGGCCTACACACACACAATAGCTGATTCGATGTGTCTTTTTAAAAGTTTAGGCAGCACCGGAGCACTTTACCGCATTCATGTGCTGCATATTTTATTAGCCTCTCCAGTTTTATGAATGATTAAGCTCCTTTGTGTGCACCGCTTGGCTGCAGCCAGGTCTCACCCTCATCTAGAGCATGCGTGTGAACCGCTTTTTCTGTGCATGTGTATCTCTTCATAATGCTCTCTCGAAAACAATGGGCCCCTACGGGCCTACACTGCCCAGCGTCCCAGGGTTTTAACCTTCTCGTCTTTTTGTGCTAGCGTGCCTTTGTTTGAAATGCTGGCCCAGACTTTTCCCTCTGCACTGAGATTGTATTTCCCAATGCTGGTCACTGGGATGAGATGCATTTAGCTGGCTAAAGTGGTGCTAGGCACAAAAAAAATAAGTCTTTTGTAGAAGCACAAGCGCTTTCATCTCGCACTGCGGTAACCAGAAAGCAGAAGGGCCTTTTGGGGGAGGATGTTAAACTTTAAAATGTCTTTTAAACTTTCCGGTGCCTGCATCTATATTCTGCTACAGTCTGTCTGACTTCCATCAGCTTCTTTTTCTGTCAAAAAACCATCTTGCACTTCAAAAAAAAAAAAAGGGTTAGACACACACCAGTCTCGGTCTCTGATTGGGTTGTCATTATTTTCGCAAGAAACGGTGGGCCACTTTGACAAATAGGTGTGAGAGGAGAGAGGACATGGGGCATGTCAGGGACGGCGTGCTAATGGCTGTGTGGACACATTCCATAAGAGGACATGTGTATCGGTGCACCGCACACCAACTTCACACTAATCATCTCACTCACAGCTTAATGGCTGACATTTGTTTAAAGAAAACAGGGATGCCCGTACAAGCCAATTAGAGAGCGTATTGACATTCATGAAGGGATGTCTTTCTCTTTTGTGTGGGTGTGTGGGTGTTTGTGTCTCTTTGAATGACCGTGTGTTTGTGGGGTTCGGATAGAACTTGCGGACGCCGGCAGGCAGGTCAGAATGAGAGGTCGGAGAGAGTCTTGGGTCACAGTCACTCTAACTGTCCGATGCTAATTAGACTGCAAACGTGCGCACAAACTCTCTCTCTCTCACACACACACACACACACACACACACACTCGAATGCAGTACATCCTAGCCCTACTAATGAGCCTATCACTGTCTAAGAGCAGCATCTCATATCTTTCTCTCTCTCTCTCTCTCTCTCACACACACACACACACACACACACACTCGTAGCCTAATGGGCCTGCTCACTTACTGGCCTCTCCTCCCTGATGCACAACACTCTCAAACCATCGAGCGCTGCAGATGATCTGCTAGGGGAATTCACAGAACAGGAATGGACAGGTCTGATAATGGAGATATATATGTATATACATATATATAAGAAATTACATTTAAAGGGATAGTTCATCCTCAACTCGGATGACTTCCTTTCTGTAGTGCAACAGAACAGGTGAATTTCTGAATATCCTGGTCAGGCCAAAGTGAATGTAAATGTATTATATACACAATAAATGTATGATTGCCTTAAAATGGTCCTTCAAATAATTTCATGGCCTATTCATGGTCCTTCAAAGGATTCTATCACAGTACTATCACACAAAATGCATGGCACTTGTCCAGAAAACCATGGCACGCACGCACACATGCATACGTAAAGACAGACAAATAGACAGGCAGACAGACAGGTAGATAGATACATAGATTGATCAAAGAAAGAATAAAACAGAGGGATATAACATAAGCTCTCCTCTTTCCTTTAAAAGAAAGGCCACAAGCTGTCTATCTCCCACTGCCAGCCCAGTTAAACTCCTCACGCCTGAGCTGAGCTGGGTTTGCATAATTCAGCAGGGTGGGCAAATCCAGATCTGCAGATTATCATGGCTAACAGCACAAAGGCACATGAGAGCTAGACTAGAGATGAAAAGATAAGCGCGCACAGTGAATTGCCATGTTTATATCTTCTGTATTGATTACGTCCTTTTATAGCCACTGAAAGTGCTGTTCACACACTGTGCACACAAATTACAGCAATTAGGTCTGTTCTGGGCCACACTTTAGATTTCATACAGCTTTCAGTCAGTTTTGAAACTTTTCAAACCACACCGACGCGCTGTTTGACTTGATTCTCTGTCATACCGGCTTGATATTCTGTCATCTCGTGGCACACACTGCAAATCCTTTTTTTCTGCTGCCTTTTAGCTTTTCAAGCAATTCAATTTGATCTCAGCTTTGCGAAAGGATCGTCACACAATTTTTTTTCCAGAGAATTTTATTAAAGGTCCTAATGGAGGAAACGGTACTGCTGTTGATTATAGGAAAGAACCTGAGTTACCTGAGGCAAATGTAGTCTCCAGAGCAGTTTTTAGTGTAATAGGACAGAGAATCTTCAAAGCCGAGAGTTCTCACAGGCGGCAGCTCTGGTTTTTGCACGAAAGGAAAAGCTTCCTCTGGTCTCCACAGATGTTATCTGGTCAAATTGGCTCTGGTCTTTGTCAAGAGTGTGCTCCTTTTTGAATATACAGCGAGTGTCTGTTGTAAATACCTCACTGTTTCCATTGTGGTACTGGTTTGTGTTGAACATTGACTTAGGAATTAATCCAATATGAGGTGAAGGTCAGATTGTGGATGGGGCACTGTACAGAACAGATTTTGTGGGGCAGCAGCTTTTTGTATCAGTCAAAATTTTAATGAGAATAATTATCGCACAAAATGCTCTCAAAGAAACAGATCACCTAAAAATGAAAACTCATTTTGTTCCAAACCTGTATGCTTGTCGTACACAAATGAAGGATATTTGAAGAATGTTCATAGTGATCATCTGTAAGGCCCCACAATCCTACAACAAAGACCCCAAAAAAGACAAAAGAGCACCATAAATAGGAGTCTATATAGCATGTGTTCTTCTGAAGCCATATGATAGCTTTATGTGAAGGCACAGACTTATCCCCTTATTAATTAATAATCGTCCCTTTCAATAGGTTGTTATCTTAAAAACTGCTCAATGAAGACTCATAACATAGGTATAAGTCTTATGGACTTATTTTTTTGAAGCTTAATAGCCATGTTATTTTTTTTTTAAATCATGTTTTCCAGTAAGAATGACCTTAAAAACAAAACATAAATTCTTATTTACAGTAACAATATAATTAAGATACACTGAGAAGCAAGACCGCACAAGATAATAAGACTTGTTTTCATAGATCTTCTATGATATGAAAGTTTTCATATCACTATTTGACTTACTCCATTGGCACTTGTTTATAAACAATAAAAAATTCTGCTAGTGCAGTGAGACAAAATACATTTAAGATACATTCTTTGAAGATACATTCTTGGAAAACTAGTCTTAATATCTTAATATGCAGTGTTGCCTTTAAAGTATACAAATTTTATTTCAAGGATTCTAAGCTATTTTAACAGAAAATACCTTCTTTTATTAAGAATAAGAATTTTTTTTTTTTTTTTTTTTTTTGCAGTCTGATCACTATGAAACACTGCTGTAAAGATCTAATTCAGTCATACTGGTTTGGAACAACATTTGAGTAAGTAAATAATGACAGAATTTTCATTTCAGAATTATCCCATTTATGCTTTATAAAATAAAATGCAGCTGCAGTTGTCATCAAAGCATGTAGGTTGTGGCCTTTGGTTCAGGTACAACAGTACGAGAGCTGTCTGACATGCAAAGGTGTATACTTTCCAGCGCTTTGGAGTGAATTCCTTGCAGACTGCAGACACAGCTTGAGTCGTTCCAGGTAGGTTTGAATTTCAAATGCCTTCTCTCTCTCTCGAGTGGAGTGCTGCTCTCTCGCCCTCACGTTAAGCCAGCGTTACTGGAAACCAGCTGCAGAGAGACTCCCAGAGGTGTGTGTGTGCCAAGATCACCCCTTACCACCAATTAAACTGCACAGTCTTTTCAAAGAATCAATTATTAATAACAAGAGGTACTTCACAGGGGCCTGCCTCTCATGTACTCTCTCTCTCTCTCCCTCATGTCCTTTTTGGGTCCTTTATCCCTCTTTCTTTCACCCCATCACCATTCCGAATTGTTTATGCATCCCTCCCTCTCTCCACCCTGCCTTCTCGCTGCAAGCAGGCTTTTCTCAGGTAACACCGCTGCATTCCAGAAGAGGACAGTGATACGACTGCATTGTGCTAGACACGCAGAGCTCTAGGAAAATCCCCACCCTTGCTTTAATGATGTTGCAAGGAAACAGCGTGCCATCTACTTCGGTAGCCTGATCAGCTCAAGCATGCATGCATGTGTGTGTGTGTACTGTGAGCTGGTGCACCGGAGCAGTATACGGCTCTTATGGTGCAGTGTTCGACTAAACAGCACTATCATGCTCGGCGCAACTCCTAATGTGTCTAGTGGAAAGAGGCCTGGCTCAAGCGGATGTCCGCCGCCTGTACCATAATTGGCACTTAGACAGTAGGAGAGACAGCAAGGGCCGGGTTAGTACGTGCTGGCAATCGCCTGCATATACCGCACGATTGTTATTATGCACGAATAATTGGATTTTTCTTTTTTTGTGTCATTCTGTTTCCTTCACTCCCACACTTTTCCATCAAGCGTTTAAAGCAGACAGGCCAGGTTGACATTACACCGAGACTCAACCCTGATTATTTGTATGAATGATCACATTGTGTCCGGCAAACACAAATATCTCAAGAGATAATTACATTGAGTGGGTGGACAAACAACACGGAATTGAAAACAGAAAGAACACTGTCCATCCCACTTCAGACTGTGTTCATAGGTTGAAAAAACTCAAGCGGTAAGAAAAAATCTGCCATTATTTACTAACTCTCATGGCAGGTCAAACCTGCATGGCTTTCTCTTTAATGTGGAACACAAAAGAATTTTCCTGGCCATGGTTTTCAATATAATGAAAGTAAATGTAGACTGGAGCTGTGGAGCTATAAAAGACGATACATAAAACGTCTCCTAAAAGTGGTCCATACAACTTCTGCACTATATTATAAGTCTTCTAAAGGGATATGTTTTGTATGACAAACAGACTGAAAGTTAAGTCATGATCTCAGTGAATATTCTCCAGTAGGCTGTTAACTGTTGCAACCAATTAACTGAATCAGGGAGTTAAAGGATCAAATGAATCATTCAGAAGGGTTCTGTGAACTGGATCAACTGATTCATTTAAGGATCTAAAGCTAAATAGCACAAAACACTAGAACTACTTTCAGAGAAAAATTAAGCAGACTTAAAATGTAGAACAGAAATCATACAGACCAATTTTATGGGAAAGCAAGCAAGCAAGAATGTAAGAAAGAAAAATTGTTTAGAATTAAATGATGGTTAACAGAGTTTAAAAATAAGCTGACAGAATTAAATTTCTGGATGAACTATACCTTTAAGACCCTAATTATGCATTGTTTACAAAATCTCCTAGACACAAAACAGCAAATGTGTGGTGCCATATAAATCAGTTTATCTTGCGTTGTGACAGGAATTAGACAAGGACAGGAAGGTGGAGGTGCGGCTAATTATTTGTATTCCGCAATCTAATAACAGTGCACATGATATATTGTAACATGACATCCTGTCCGCTTCATATTATGCATCCATTGTACATGTGTCCAATGTGTGGACTCCACATGGGCTACGAGATCATCTTGCTCACGTCCTACGCCTGGATCACAGCCACGTCCTTGAGAGTGTGCTCTGACACAGCAGCACCCTTGTGGATCTCCCATTAGCAGCCGCACACCCACGCAATACTATATGCGTCAGACCACACAGCCGCAGGACATGCATCTATGAGGCTGGACTATTATGTGGCCTTGTTTAAAATCTAAAATCATCAATAGAAATATACAAAAAAATTATGGTCACCCTAATGGGTGTCAGGCTGGTCAGGATGCTCAAACCTGTGAGGTCTAGGTTTGGACGGTTAGCATGACCCTGCAAGCCCCTGCTGGTAGATCTTGTAACTACACCAACTCGTGATTTTTAAGTAACATTTAAATATAAATATGTATATTTAAAAACATTTAATATATAAAAATATATTTAATTTTAATGATTTAAAATGACATTTTATTAAACGTATATGCATAATTAATGAAAAAATAATTTAATGGTAATATTTAATTTAATATATTTTAATGTATTAAATGTATACAAAATATATTCACTGTAATATGCAAATATTGCATTATAAGCATTTATAAGTGATTGCTTATTTTTTCTCATCTTTGCATTTTAAACTAAGAAAATGGCACACTTCAACACTGTACATGCCTGCGCATCGAATTTCAAAACAGAAAAATGTTGTATACCACCTAGCCTAAAGCATCTCTCATTTCCTTCAATATAAGAAAAAAAATAATTAACTTTTCATGGTAATTTGATATGGCTTTTAAATAATTTCCAGCACAGACTATGTCTTGATCATCATCTGCACGGCCAGCGTCTGTTTTGTTCCCCTCTTCCTCTGTTATCGATCAAATCAGGCTCCAGCGTTTAGTGAACTGGTGAAGGACTAGGTATGAAAACTGATTAATGGCTGCTTCAATGTCACTCGTATTCAGTGACCATTTGAGGGAATATAATACTCTGTCCACAGACTGGCTATCTCTCTCCATCTCAATGTCAGCATCGAGCTTAGCTGAGGTTTCTGTAACACCCAGAGAGGGTGACATTGAGACATGGATCTGCGCCTTTGTATCATTTATTTATTTATTTATTTATTTACGTCTGAAAGCAAGTGGAAGTGCAAGGCTGTATGGGGGCCACAACATATAGATCGCATTTGGAGACCACACACATGCACGAACACACATACACACACTTACTAACATGATGTGACAACATTTGATGATGTGTGATTAATGGAGTGCAGAGCTGATGACTCAATGTGGAGGGAGGCACAAGGACACGCGGCATGTTAGACTCTTTATCATCTGTGTGTGTGTGCGTGCATGCATGTGTGCATGTGTTTGTGTGTGTGTGTTCTGGTACAACAGCTGTAGAGAGAGGCCAAGAACTGCAAAGCACAATTTCATTCACAAAGTGCTGTGGCTTTCTATAGCAGCATAAGGTATAGATTTAAATATATATAAATTATAAAATAAATTATATTACACAGTGGGGTCCAAAGGTTTGAGACCACTAGTGAAAATGCTTCTATTTTGCATTTTACTAATTGAGTATATTTTTTCATTGCACATTATATTATGAGAAATTCTGAAAAAAAAAAAAAAAATGTGTGTGTGTGTGTGTGTGTGTGTGTGTGTGTGTGTATATATAAAATTTGCATTTAATATGAAATTACATTTTGTATTTTATATTTTGCCTGACTTCTCTACCATATTACAGTATACTATATGTACAGTATAAACACACATCAGTAGTACGTCAGTAACATCATGGTGGATTTTGTGGCATTTTTAAAGAATGTATGACCTATGATCTTAGTTGTCCAAAAATCTTTCAGTGCAGAAAATGTTTATTTTACTAATTTCTATATTTGTTTGCTTTGTTGAATGAATCCCATCCAGTGGAAGTTTCCAGGAGCAGAACCTTTAGCCTGATACCTTCACTGTGTGCACATCACTGTCAATGCTGAATAAAGTAATGATTTAATTTAGCTTCCCTCCATCAAATCACTGTAACATGGATGTGACCCCTAAACCCACCCAGCTGTCATGTGATGCCAATTAACAGAGGCTGTTCCTCAGACAGCTTCTGGGAATGAAAAAAGGATTCTGGAGACAAGAATTCCCTTGAATGGGTCTAGTCCGGAGTTCTTGGAAGCCCTGCTGCAATAGCAAACCTGACGAAGGAATTTTAACGAAGGCACAGGAAGTGAGCTCTTCCCGAGCTGAATGAATTGTGTATGACTCTTGACCAAAAAAGGCTCATTGACTTCCTCTGATTTTCTCTGTGCATCCTGCATTCTCCTAAAGGAAACTGATTTATTTGAACACTAATGTGTTTTACAAACTTAAATGGAGTTCAGTTATATTGTGAGTGTAGAATATCAGTCTATAAAATTACATAAAAAAAAAAATACCTGCTGACTGAGGTGACAGACATTAAAAATAACTTTTTTTGAACAGCAATGCAACTCTGACAAGGGCCCTAATGAATTTGACAAACTGTGGAGGAATCATGACCCAGTGGCTCAATGCTTCTAGTGAACAGAGACGTTTCTAATTGATTGATAAGACCTCACCATGTCCTCCACTTTGTTGCCGGGGCAACAGAGGTTGGTGGACTGCTACTGTCTGCACGGCTCTACAAGCGGTCTGGTCCGAAGCGAGCAGCACATTCGGATGTTAATTTCAGCAGGAAGATTGGGAGACGAGAGGAGAGAATGCTATCAGACTGTTTCTCGTAACAATACAAGAGGAAGTCATTCTCCGATTAAAATGGACTGCCGCGGATTTGCGGGCTTCCATCTTCCGTTCATATGCAAATAAGCACACTCTGATTGTTTCCTCGTATTTGAATATGCTGCGCTTGCCCCTGAGGGGCCGGGGATTTTGCAGGTCACGAAGGAAGGGGTATTTAAATAGAGAGACATCCGCTAATGTAGTGTAACGAATTAACTCAGAATTTGGCCTAAATTCCAGATGCGTTTAAATCCACGCAAACTTTATTTCAAGTTTCCTTCTCTTCGGAAAAAAACAGACTATTAAAACCTGAGTCCGTTTCCATACATGCCAACTTTGTTAAACCTTGACCTCAGCGAAGAAAGAGGCGGGGTGCATTTTGAATATATTTAAGAGAAATTAACATATATCTGCATAATAAGGAGGTGGTGATGATAATTCATGCGTTGCAAATACTCGAGAGGTCGAATGATTGTAGTGAATAATCCTTTAGTGTCATCTCAGCGGAGCCACAGATGTGAGCCGATTCTGTGCGGAATGAGGCGCGGATTGTCATATGTTGCGTAGGCTGATGAGTTTGATTGCAAACTGAGTGTGAACCTTTGCTTGCTGTGCTGTCGTGACAGAGGCCGGTGAGGAAGATGTTGTTAGTGCTGTCTGGGAGAATGTTTGTGTAACTCGTTCATGACATTAACGGTGCGTGGGCCTGACGTTAACAAGCTGGAGTGTGGTTGGGTGTCTGAAGCAGTGTGTTTCTTCTAAATTAAAGCCAGCTTATTAGTCCTCACATTCCTGCTGACAGAAAGAATTATGAAAGGTACAGACCAGTGCTCTGGTACCTGTTTAGTCTGCGTGTGGTCCATTACGCTTTGAGGTTCCTCAAAGGGTCAAACACGTGAACGATGTGGATAAAAAAAAAGTCTCTGGGAGGAAAGTGAACATCTTCGTTAAATTCAGACATCTTATCTTCAAAAATAATCGATGTTTTCAAACAGGTTTCCCAAGCACTCTAACTGTCTGTCATTAATCCCGCCCCCACACTCACGCTATTGGTTAAGCCATTGTTGCTGTGTCAGGTGATGCCAAAACAAACAAAGCTCATAAAAGAGCTTCAGAGAGCCACAGTATTTAGACTTTTCAGATGACTCAAACTGGGATAGGAAACGGCAAAGTTCAGCTTTAATTTAACCAAGTGGAGTCTTTGCTAAAATTATCTCACTTGGATGTGACCAGATATGGCCATGTCAACACTGACCCTTCCCTATGCTCTTCCCTCCTTGGTTACTGTTGCTAACTCAGACAAACTTTACACAATATCCAAAAGCAAAGAACTACGGAATTGTGGCATTGCAACGCATTTTTCTGCCTTTGCTCTCTAAAGAATTTTTAAATCACTCAGTAACTTGATTTAAAACTTCAGAGAAGTTGCATTAATTTACTTGAGAGCAAATTTAGTTGTTCTTACTGATGTTATATGTTCATTTGTGACGTGGCATACAGCCAAGTATGGTGACCCATACTCGGAATTCGGGCTCTGCTTTTAACCCATCCAAAGTGCACACACACAGCAGTGAACACACACACACCGTGAACACACACCCGGAGCAGTGGGCAGCCATTTATGCCACGGCGCCCAGGGAGCAGTTGGGGGTTCGGTGCCTTGCTTAAGGGCACCTCAGTCGTGGTATTGAAGGTGGAGAGAGCACTGTACATTCACTCCCCCCACCTACAATTCCTGCCGGCCTGAGACTCGAACTTGCAACCCTTGGATTACAAGTCCAACACTCTAACCGTTAGGCCATGACTTCCCAAACTTGGGATTGAGGGCCAAATCCTCAAGCACTTCTCAGGAATAATTTAAAGATTTAGAAACAAAACAAAACAAAACAAAACAAAAAACATCTCTGGGTACCTTGTGCCACTATTATAAGAGCCCCAGCAACACTGTGGTGTTGTACATTTGGATAATGTCAATAATACACAGGCCCTCCATAGAAATATATATATAAAAAAGCAAAAACTTGTCTGAAAAAATGGCCAATGGCAACAGTTGCTAAGGTAGTGAAGGGTCAATTAGTCCTTCTATTTCCTCCAGTTTGACCCATTCAGGCCAATTAGCAGAGCAGTTGCGAACATAACAGGCGGGTATTATCCCATTTAAAGCCAATCATACTGCTAAAGAGGCATTACCTCAGAGTTTTAGCCTCTTTCTTGCAGTTACTCCTACACATTCACGCTGTGCTTTAGGATCTAATGAGACTGCGCTGAACTCAAGCGAGGGGAAAAGAGACATTGCCTCCCTCTGAACCTTTATCTGCTCTTAAACATTGTTATTTCATTTAAAATTTTAAGATTCAATATTTACAAGATAATTAGACAGCATAAGCAGACATGGTTTCTGGGAAAAGGCCCATGATGGATGACATGGACATGACATTTTCATGATTCATGACACTGATTATTGACATGCTCACTTCCTTCAAGTGTCCTTTGTTGAGTCACAAGCCAATGACAGGCTCAATGTCATGCCAGTGAAGGCAAATGTTTATCATTTCATCAGTAATGATCGCTTTCTGTGTTTCCAGCACAAAAGAAAGCTGTAGAAGAAGACCATCTCTTTATTTCATATGAAATTCTGCAATTCAAAGAGGTTCTAATGCAGCATGTTATCGACTATGAGCTTTAATGGCAGAGAGCACTCAGTGCCCACTTGCACAGAAAGCTTAAAGCTCACTCACTCGCTTTCTTTCTCTCTCTCTGCAAGAAGTCTCCCTCCTACCTTTGCTGCAGTAACTCTAACGTATAGATCTTCTTGAGAGCCTAATGGGCTAATGCATGTGGTAATATATTTCTGGGTCAGATAGAGTCATGTTTTTATGTGCGATGAGTGTGTGTGCGTAGAGTTCTCAGTGTAATCTTTGGGGCTTCCTTGGGCCTCCGCTGTCCGGATGCAGGGGATCTTAAACCCTTTCCCTAAATAGCCGGCATTCTTTCCCTCGCCCCAAGGGGCCCTGGGGGGAGAGTTGAAGGAAGGAGAGCAATGCTCGCCGTGTCCTGCTCTGGTCCCTGTGACAGAAGGGTCATGGCGTATACTATCAATCACTAGCGTCAGGAGCGAGGCCGAGTGCATGTGTGTTGTGAACGCTGTCTGCAGAAGAATCCAAATTGTTATGGAAATGCTATGAGACCTTTCCTCCACATTTGGAAAAAAGAGTGGCAAAACTTATGGCATATGTGTCTACAACATAATTTTTTTTTCTTTGATCTATCCATTAAAGCATTTAAATTTTCACTGCATTAAACAATAAAAATGCATTTACACTGAGTGAATACACCTCTTCTACAATGAGCAATATATATATTATGAGCAATATATATACTTATTGAAATATTAATAAATAGTGGAATTTTGTTAATATATATATATAAATATATATATATATATATTAACAAAATTCCACTATTTATTAATATTTCAATAAGTACAACAAATCTAAATCATGAGTGTGTTTGTCAAGTCTCTTCAAATACTTTAGGTAAGATATTTTACAATTAAATTAAAAACAATTACATTTTAACCTATATTATTTTTCTTTATTATGGACAGTCTTATAAATCATTGACCCATATCACATGCAGTAATGCATCAGTATGTGAATAGAATGTATATTTTAAATACATGCATATGCAGTGTGCGCACACATGTACATTTCCATAGCCTAAGCATAATCACAGTTGGCGGAGGCAGGGGTTAACTCCACATACTCAGCAAGCAGCGCAAGAAAGCTGACCTGATAGAGGTCAATCTCTCTCTGCGAAGAACAGCAGAGGAGAAATAATGAGAGAGAGAGAGAGAGAGAGAGAGAGAGAGAGAGAGAGAGAGAGAGGGAAAGGCAGACGGACAGACAGAGGGAGGGAGAGGGGTTGGAGGAGAGAAGAGGCGGTCATTCGAAACTCATTTTCGAGGGCTCTCGAGGAAGTACTAATTGTTTGGTGACTGGAGTACTCTTTAGGGAAATGAAGGCTATCTGGGCGTGCAGCAAGGAGATAATGTGTGTGCACATCACTCACCCTTTAATAAAGAGCAGTGCCCAGCTACGTACCAGTCAACCCTGGGATACGGCGGGAAGGAGGGGAAGCGGGAGGGAGGGATTATCCGTAGTAGAGGAGGGGGCGGGGGAGAGGAGGAGACGGTTTACAGAAGCCAGGCTGCGGAAGAAGAGGGGGGCTGAATGGACAGATTACAGTCATTAGAGTGGTAGAAGGCAAGGATGAGAGAGACCAAAAGACAAGGAGAAGAAAGGCAGGAATTGTTTAATTAGCGGACAATAACTGGTTTTCTCTCCTCTGGAAGGCTTCAGCCTTTTTGCCGCTTTGATTGAAAGCTACAGAATAGAGATGACTAGAAATGATGGGAGAGGAATGGAACAGATGACGCAAGCCAGACTCAAACTCATGCAGACTATATGAGGACCAAACTAAACAGCATCTACCAATTACTAGCTAGGGCTGGGCAACAACTGTACTTACACTATAAAAAAACAAATCTGTAAAAATTACGGTAAAAAACGGGCAGCTGTGGTTGCCAGAAATTTACCATAAAAAATACAATATATATAATTTGCACAGTGTCATTCACACAAACAATAAACACCATTATGGTGACACATGCAACTGTAATATGCATATAAAATATGAAATACCCTAATAAACATAACTGGTAAGAAAAAAACTAAGAAGAAACCGAGATATTTCAAAGAAAATACATCAAATTTGAAATGCAATACAGGGAATTCTGGAAATGTCAATTTATGGTTTTTCACTATAAATTATACATTCTTTTTTCCACTTCCAAAAATTGTATTTTACCGTAAAATTACATGAAATATCTATTACAGTTTTTCACCGTATACAGTAGGGGAACTTACCATTAACCATTTAACAGTTTTTCACAGTTAAAAGAAATTAATCATATGCAATGATTTTAAGTCAAGGTATTTTTTTTTTTTTTGGCTATTACGTGTCTTAAGGACTTTGCCATTAGGTCAGTTTTGTGTCATAACCCTGAATATAAGGATGTTAAAGCAGATCTAAGTATGAGATTGTTAAAATGAATTAAAATGTTAGATTTTTTATTATTCAGCTGTCCATTTGTAAACTAATAGTTAAATGATTAATTTTATCCAAAACTCAAAAACGTTCATCCTAAGTGACATATATACACACACCACTAGGCCATAACTACAAAGTATACTGTTTAAATACTTCTTATGAAAGCAAAACCCCAAGACAAACAGTTGTCAACTGATAACACATCACAAATGTAAACGTTATATGTGCTAATGTGTTTCAGACAACATATGTGTAACCTAATAGCACATCTATCATCAGACAATTTGTCTCCCAGGGTCTCTTCGCTTGACTTAAGTGGCTCCACTAAAGCTGCACAAATGAATGGGATTTGTTAGTGTGTGTGGCTATAGAGACGCCAAGAGTATGTGTGTGATTCCTGCTGGAGTCCGTTGTAAAAGCAACATCATCTCTCCCTTTCCCTCTAATCCCAGCCCGTCTGACGGCAAAGTGAACGCCTTTGACATTTCAAAGGCTTCCCTCATCATGACTCCTGACACACTACACACCCTGACGCGCTATCGCCGTGCCCCTGACAGCTGCACAAATTGGCTGAAAGAGGTGTCTGTGGCGAGCACTTTGATCAGCCGAGCTTTTGCTCTCTTGCGCTCGGTCTGTCTTCATCCCGGCGTCGTGTTGCGGAGGCCAGGCCCCCGTTCTGCTGAGGAGAACTGGGCCGGGTGGGTCTGATAAGCTTCCACTCACACAGGAAGCTTTTTGTGCAGTCAGATCATGCGTGTGTGCATGACTGCCTGAAGCCATGTCAGGCATGTCAGACACGCATATGGTGTGTATAGTTTCTGGGAATTGGGTGTATTTATTATATCCAGATTTCATGTAGGGTTCTGGCACACTAAGAGCTTTTGGGGCAGAGTTATGTGTGCATCAATGTTAGGGAACATTAGGTTTAAAATGAATGCTATACAATATTATATTACATATTATAAAAAAAGAAACAATTGAATTACCACATTTTTTGTTTTGTTTTGTTTTGTTTTTGGCAAAATAACACTTTAAGTTACTTTTGCATTACTTTTGACTTTTGCAAATTACATGAAAGAGTGGAATTTTTCAGGCGAGCCAATATACTAATAATTCTGACTTTCCATATGGTTTGGGGGAAAGAGTCGGGGTATGGTATACAGCGAACCAATTCACTAGAATGACTTTCCAGGCCTAGCTTAAACATACACTCGACCATTTAGGAGTACGTGTTTGTTCACTCTTTGGACTCGCAGAAATGTAGTGTTTGGTTGGAAAAAGAAGCTTGTTACTGGAAACGCTACAACACATGAACAATTGTAATGCGAAGGAAAATAATGTTAAGTAACGACGCTACTTTTAGTTACCTACTAACAACACTGCTGGTATGCATGTAATTGTTCATGCAATGTGCTTAGGCCCCAACCTTCTCATATTTATTTAAAATCCCCTACTTTTTCATTTGGAACATGAGGCATATATTTCCCTCTATGCACATGTACACAGTGTGTTTTAATGGCAGTTCTTCGTCTTCTATTCCCTGTCTGTGTGTTGTATTCCTGAGAATTCAATGGGTTCATTCATAACTGTAGCCTGAGGGACAGGGCTGTTTGAATTATATGAATGCAGAATCTATCTAGCCGCGATAGGCCCGTCTGTCTGTCTGTCTGTCTTACGTGTGTCTGGAGGAAATTGCAGGCTGTGGGGAAGTGCAGGTAATAGATTAATGCCAGGGGAGACTTGCCAGTGTACAGCGCAACTGACAGCCAATGATTATCGCAAACACAGAGAAAACACGGGCCAGACACACACACAGTCCATTACATAGACATCACTAGGAAAGCGCACACACACATAAATAATAGCTCTCATGCCACAGTCTAACTGTCACAGTGATGTTTCTATATCTGACTGCCGTGTCTGTCAGAAAATATTAAATGCTCAGTGTGTATGCGGTTCAAAAGCCTCACTGAATCTTAGTTAGGGTAGAAGCAGTATTTAAACTGATGCAAATTAAAACAAACTGTGAGGGATAAAAGTACACTGTAAAAAAATCCAACTTTCGAGTAGTTCTACTAACCAATGTAAAAATGTTGCCTGAACAAAGAATTTTTAGAAGTCAGTTAAAATTTTTTTTTTTTTGTGAACTGAACAAAAATACTCTAAACATGTCGCTAGCAAAAGTTGTTTTGTTTACCTTTTTTATTTAGATAATTAAGGAACATATCCAAATGTTCTCCCAACTTTTCAAATTGAGTCATCTGAACAAACAATTTTACACTGAACAATATTGCACAAGTTCCCAGCATGCATTGCAGCTTGAGAACATTTTATGTTATTTATTATTAAAATATTATCAGTTTTCAATTTTACTGGTTTAATTATGCTGCTGCTGCTGTCACTGTCTGTTACTGTAGCTGTCATGTGGATCATAGTTCATATTTTTACTGCTTTAAAAATTTTTTGATCCTCACCATGGTTGAGAATCGTGTGCTGAGGTACTGTATATGTGCATCTCATTGCAATACATTTGCCTAACAGCATAAATATTTGCCTTTCATTTTAAGAGGCAAATACTACCCATATTATGTAGTAAGCTTTGAAATAACGATTGTACAATCTATTGAATAGACTGCAGCTCTCTCCCTCACAGCCTTGTTTTATATTAAATATGGTGTCGACTCTCACTAAGGTTCATTGACTCATAAACTCTTCACCTAAAGGCATGTGTTTAAGCTTACAGTGGCTAGAGATGCCCATTAGAGATACATTTTTGTTGTCTTCAAGTCATGAGATCTTGCTGTTCCAAAGTGCATATTACAGTAATCTAATATAAATCATATCAATTTTTAATAACAACTTATTATGCCTTTTTCTGTCTTGCAGCAGTCATATGCCCCGCCCCCTCCTCCCATGGCTCCGCCCAGCCCAAGCACCAATAGCAGCAGCCACAGTGCAGCGGAGCAGCTCAGTAAAACCAACCTATACATCCGGGGCCTTCCACCTGGCACCACTGACCAGGACCTCATCAAACTCTGCCAACCGTAAGTATCTTTTCCCAGATGTCCCCTATCTGTCGCTGCCTGTTATCCTCTGTCTGTCTGTCAGGATTGTCATTCTGTACACCTAAATGAGCAGTCACTCTATACCTATTTATAGTTGCAAAGACACAGGTACCCACATACAAGAACTCATGCAATCAAGTAAATGCACGCACAGAAGGTCAGGGAAACGGAAAAAGAAAAAAAAAGTCACCGTGCTTGGTTACAGAGAAGAAGATGGCCCATAAATGGCGATGGAAAGTCAGCATCATTAGAGTGTAGGGAGGTCATTATGAAAGCTGTACAAGAACCAGGGGGCAGCTTGCATAATCTTCTTCTCTGATGACTCATGCAAATGTAAATCCTGTGTGGGGGCTTTCTGCCTTAAAACCTAAGACATTTACTCCAGCGCCATGACCTTCTGTGAATTTTTCTGAATTTCCTAATTTTACCCATACATAGTTGGCCATGAAAATATGGACATGGGGTTAGCAGTTTCTAAGGAACGTTTAAACCAAGAACTGCTTTGTCTTGTTGACCCTACGCAGATGACTGCTATTAGTTCCCAGAATTCATTGTGATTGTTTTTTTTTTTTTTTTGTTTTTTTTTTTTTTTGTTTTTTGAGAGGGAAGAGGCATGAAAACGTTATTTTCATTTCAAAAAAGCTGAAATGCATGCCACTTATAATGCTCCAAATGTTAACATGTCAAAACTCAGGGGGTAGAATGATGAAATCTCACAGCCTCCCACAACATCTCTCAAACTCTCTCAGGGTCTCGGGCTACCATCGTCCAGGTTAGCCCAAGGCCTGAAGCGGGATTGGAATAAAAAATTCATGATTATAAAAGTTTTATTAGCTGCGGCTGCCGTGCCAAATGGGCAGTAACATTTTGGAAAGGTCAAAGGGGTTCGCCTTGGGGCTCACTTCTGGAGCTCAGCAGAAAAAAGTGTGTCCACAAACACACTTTGCATTTTTTTTTACATAACACCACAGTGATTTAGATGCCATGCATGCATATCTGGCACCCTAGTGTCGTGATCTAAAGCTTACAGCTGCGTGCATGCATACGCACACATTTTGTGCACATGGACACACTGTTAGTGACCCTTTTCCGTCCTCCAGTGGCTCTGCTGCAGTGGCGGGAAGGGCAGTGAAAAGTGCTTCTGTCAGGCTGACATTTCGGAGATCTTCTTGTGTGATTCCCCGCGGATGATTGGCAGGGTTTTGAGGCTGAAGGTACAATGGGGTTAGACTCTAAAAGAGAAAACGTGGCCTCAGCAGAATCTCAAACCTCAGCCATGAAAATGAGCCCTTCTAGTTTTCAGCTTGCCGTGCTCACAGTTTTTTTAATTAGATTATCTGATCATTGAGGAATGGCACGTTGTCAAGATGCAGATGCAGAATGTTTGCGACTTAAAGATCCAGATTTTAACGTCTCAGTTATGTTGCATTAGAAGAGGTAAAAAGGTCAGATTGGAGGAGTGTTGCATTTACTGAGACAAAAAACTGAAAATGTACCAGGGCGTTTTCATAAAAGGCCTGAATATGAATCATGAATTATTAATGAAGGCCTTAGGTGAATACATCGTCATCGTGTTTATGTTCTTTCATTATGCATCTGCGTGTGTGCGTGTGTGTGTATGTATGTGTGCTGGTGGAAACCAGAGGGCGGAGAGTCATGTCTGTGAGCCAGTTCATTACTTTTCCTTTCCATGATTCGATATCATGGAGTATTAACCCTCAGGACACAGCATTTTACAATACCATTTAAAATAATTGCATTTCAGAGCCCCTCATTATGTCTCTGATTGTAATCTAATGCTACAGACAGAAAGTGAATACAATCCAACTCAATTCTGCTCACACTTGGAGCAAGGTTTTAAGGGATGAATTAGGAATTTAATTCCAGCTAAGTTCTGTATGTTTTTTGCCAATTTGTCTCTTAGTATACGTGCACCTTTAAACATTTTTATTTACCTTTTGCAGTTGAAACTTGTGAAATGTGCTGTACATCTCCTAACTATTATGTTTTACCTATTCATATCTTGGCTAGTTTGATTGTGTTTTATCTACGAATAGGTAGTAGGACTCTATATGTTTTTGTCATTTTTAAGTTCATTTTGCAGTATTCACAGATTTTCGCACATCAATAGAGAAAATGCAAAAAAAGCTGCAGAGTAAAATTCCTTGAAGGCAAATAAAAAATGCAGATGAATGAAACATACAGTGGTAGCCCAGCAGGCACTGGACGTCAATATAACGTCATACTGACATTGGATCCCAACGTTGGACAGACGTTGTAATTTGGTTGAAAATGAAAATCGGGTTGACGACAGAACCCAATGTCAGACTGACGTCAATCTCCAACGTTGGTAAGACGTTGCATTTTGGTTGAAAATGAAAATCTGGTTGACGTCAGAACCCAACGTCAGACTGACTTGAATCTCCGACGTTGGTAAGACGTTGCATTTTGGATGAAAATGAAAATCTGGTTGACGTCAGAACCCAACGTCAGACTGACGTCAATCTCCGACATTGGTAAGATGTTGCATTTTGGTTGAAAATGAAAATCTGGTTGACGTCAGAACCCAACGTCAGACTGACGTCAATCTCCGATGTTGGTAAAACGTTAGATTTTGGATGAAAATGAAAATCTGGTTGACGTCAGAAACCCAACGTCAGACTGACGTCAATCTCCGACGTTGGTAAGACGTTGCATTTTGGATGAAAATGAAAATCTGGTTGCCGTCAGAACCCAACGTCAGACTGACGTCAATCTCCGATGTTGGTAAAACGTTAGATTTTGGATGAAAATGAAAATCTGGTTGACGTCAGAACCCAACGTCAGACTGACGTCAATCTCCGACGTTGGTAAGACGTTAGATTTTGGATGAAAATGAAAATCTGGTTGACGTCAGAACCCAACGTCAGAGTAACGTCAATCTCCAACGTTGGTAAGACGTTGCATTTTGGATGAAAATGAAAATCTGGTTGACGTCAGAACCCAACGTCAGACTGACGTCAATCTCCAACGTTGGTCAGATGTGGTATTTAGGATGAGAATGAAAATCGGGTCGATGTTAGAACCCAACGTCAGACTAACATCAATCTCCTTCATCTGACAGACATTGCATTTTGTTGGAAAATTAAATCAAAATCATTATCTGTCACAAACCAACAACTGTCAAAATTGTCAAACTGACAAACTCAAACTTTAAAATAAGATATGGCTAGTATGGATTGTGTTGACATGACATCAAACCTTTAACAGAGACAGGATTTTGTTGTAAAATAAAAATCAACATACAGAGAGAGAAAAGAAAAATAAAAACATACAGAGAGAAAGTGTAACATCAGATCAGATAGAGTTCAAGATTCAATGTGAGACAACACTAAATGATTAAATTTTAAAGGGTTAGTTCACCCAAAACTGAAAATTATGTCATTAATGACTCACCCTCATGTTGTTCCAAACCCGTAAGACCTTCATTCATCTTTGGAACACAGTTTAAGATATTTTAGATTTAGTCCGAGAGCTTTCTGTCCCCTCCATTGAAAATGTATGTACGGTATACTGTCCATGTCCAGAAAGGTAATAAAAACATCATCAAAGTATCCATGTGACATCAGAGGGTCAGTTAGAATTTGTTGAAGCATCGAAAATACATTTTGGTCCAAAAATAACAAAAAATTACAACCTTTATTCATTGTCTTCTCTTCCGGGTCTGTTCTGAGTGCGTTCACAACACTGCAGTGATGCTGCTGATGTGTTATTGGGCGCACCAGAAAACACATCCACAGCATCATATGTCAGCAACTTTGATGATGTTTTTATTACCTTTCTAACCACGGACAGTATACCGTACATACACTTTTAATGGAGAAACAGAAAGCTCTCGGACTAAATCTAAAATATCTTAAACTCTGTTCCGAAGATGTACGTAGGTCTTACGGGTTTGGAATGACATGAGGGTGAGTCATTAATGACAATTTTCATTTTTGGGTGAACTAACCCTTTAAGACATTAGCAACTTAATCTGAAAATGGAATCCACAAATGTTTTGTGGTTTTATCAGAAAAATGACTAAGAGATGAACTGGGTTATTACAAATATGATTTATTTATTCAATTGTTCTATCATTTACATTTAACATGGAACAGAACATTTTCAAAATAATTACATTTTAACATCAACCTTATTGGAACTGAATAGTTTTGAAAACATTAAGATACATTTTTATTAACAGCTTTTTTTTCCTGCCACCTCCACCCACCCTGTCTGGTGCAGAGTACTGTCGCAAGGGCTGTGCCAAGTGTGCACACTGCACAGGGCCTCGCACCTCTAGAGGGCCTCGCTCCTGGCCTGCATTTTTATGTCGTTTATATCTAATTTTTATTACTGTTTTTTCCACCCATCTTGTCCTTTGGAAGACTAAAAATAGTCATAGCGGATAGACAGTATAAGACTCTGAGTATAAGAATGAGTAAAACTGTTTGTTGTTAGGACGACAAAAAGTTATAAAGTTTAACTTTTAGTCTGGTCTAGAGCCCTGCATTTCACCCTGAATTTTTTTTACACCTTGGGCCGGGCTTCGGGCCAATTTTCACATCATAGTTCAGATGCGGGCCGGCCTCAGGCCTGTTTAAGGCTTCTCCTTATTTTTATATTTTAGACATCCATCAATTAGTGATGAAAAATTGCCGCACTGGGGGAAACAACACAAGACCGTGCTACCGTGACTGTCAATAGTGGCTCAACAGTGTTAAGTGTCCCACAGCAGCGCAGTGTTCTGCTTTCAAATGCACGCAATAGGCTTAAGCTTGACACAAAGCATCGGCAAAAAATTATTACCATAAATGAGTCATGGGGGAAACAGGAATGAGATATTGAATTATTTACTAATAAATAGTGTTTTCTGAGTTTGTTGTCGCAAGGATGATGTTGCCAATCCTGACTCGCAACCTCTTCATTTTACGCGCTTTAGAAAAAAGTTCATCTTTACGGATTATGATTATAATGAATGAGTTTTTGTTTCTGATTTGTTGTATTTCGTTTAGTAGTCATTTAAAGCTTTCTATAGATATATTTGTCACGTCTGTGAGCCATGTATTCACTGAGCTTTGGTTAATTTTTGTGAAGCGCTCCTGTTCAAGACGAGACGGTAGAAAGCGCATCATGACTAGAGTTTGTGGAAAAATGTAAGCAGTAGCCTACAGTATTACAGAACTGTTTTATGATAGAAATGTTCAGCCACCGACATAGACTATCTAGTGATGCAAACTACTCAACCTTTTATGAAATTCCGCCCTTTTGAATTGAAAATATGCGATAGGTTAATGATTCATGTAAAACATAAATAAATGTGACAATAGATGTTTGCGTTTTCGACTATTAAACATACGAATAAGAGTGAGAGTGCAATAGTGCAAATTGATTTTATATGAAAAGTTCAGCTGCAAAAACCTAGTGCCGTTTGAAATTTTCTTCTAAAAAATAAAAATTTTTATCAGGCTCCCATGTGTAGGTTCAGTAATTTCACTTTAATAGCAATGAACAGTTTCTTTTCTTTCCCATTAAAGTTAAATAAATGAACATAAACATAGGAGGATGAGAAAATAATTATTTTAGAAGAAAATATTGGATCGCACTTAGAGGCTTTTCCATCTGAACTCTTTATATATAACTGTCTACAAGCCTAGAACTAATTTAAGCATTCTTATTAACTTATTATTATTATTATTATTATTATTGTAGATCCTTATGAGCTAGTGCGTGGCCGTGATTTGTGCGCAAGCATGTCAGTAAGCAAGGCATCACAATCGGACAGATGCATGTTAAAGTTGAGTTTGTTACGGTTCCGGCTTCGCTACCGTTCGGGACGTTCTAGCTTATTGTTCTCCGCTTTGGTTCTTATTTCTGTACTTTTCTCAGATTTTTCTAAGCTTTTTTACTTCAGAAGATCAGCACAGTGCTCAAACAAAAGATTTTTGGCACAAACATTAAAACTAAAAACTTTGGGACTGGAATAATACTACAAATGAAGACTTTGCCTCCCACTGCCAGCAGCTTACATTCCGAAGATGGGATAACAACTGCCTACATTCAAAGAGAAGAGAGAGAGAAAATGCCTCCTGTTGGATCCACTTGTTGCATGAACTGCTGCAAACTTCTACAAAGGATTGTGATTCTTGAAACAAAGTTACTTGCCGGACTTCCCAAAACAGACGGAAACATTCAGCAGACCATCGTCATGGACCCTCTCAGCATACAGCCGGTGAGTCCCATGAATCTTCTGAATCTCAACAGTTTATACCAAGTGTAGAGGAACAAGCCAAAACTGATCGCCACACTAATCGATGGCACAAACAGGGAGCGAGACCCAAAGGAACACGAGACATCAGATTGTCATGGGTTTCTCGTATTGCTGCCGTAGCATCCTCTACCCCAGATTCCACTATGACAAGGCTTGTGAATACCAGTATTCTACCACCCCCCTATACATCTTGAGAACAGATTTGAAGCATTAATGAATGCGGGTGAGGGAATCCCCAAATGTGATTAAACATCTATTGGATCAGCCAGCAGCTAAACACCGCTACTAACAGGTGCTCAAGGTCGAGCAGACAACAACATTCAGCTCAGAGCGCAGTCGAGCCCAGGACTCTGATAGTGGGTGACTCTATTATCAGAAACATCAGTAGCAGGACTACAACAACATGCTGCCTTCCTCAAGCAATGGTCTCTGATGTGAACAAGCAACTTCAGAATATTCTGATGAAGCACAAGACTACAAATCCAATTATCATCCATGTGGGGAAGAATGATACTCTCAAAGAGCAGTCAGAACTCCTTAAGAAGGACTTTAGTGAACCTTTTTCAAACACTTTGAAGACTCAAAGTTCATCAGTGGACCACTCCCAACTGATAACACCATGCAGCCACAACAAGCACTGCTGATGGACACCATCCCGCCGAGCCCTGCCCTCAGAGCTCCTCACAGACAGACTGTGATGTATCAAAACAGCTACAAGACTCAGCACTCAAGGATGACTTTCTGGAAGACAGCCGGGGAAGCCAAGACAACATATCACAGTCACCGGAACACACCAGAGACACAGCCCCGCTCACCAGACACATTATCCCTCTCTCCAGCATCTCCACTTCTGTGCTTTTCACAGAAAATGGTAGAATTGGTGTATGCTGGGACTAAACTCTCACACTCATTCGTTGCAAGCCCGCAGATATCAACAAGAAAACAGCGGGCCCCCCAAACACCAAAGCCTGTGGGACCTGCTCCTGTGAGAGCTCTCCGACCGCTGCCACAACGCCAGGGCCCAAAACCCTCCATCTGCTGTAGGTGAACCAAAAGACAGCTGATAGCAGCTCTCAGTGATATGTGTCGGGTCCCCGCTATAATAGCAGCAACATTCACAAATGTTTAAAGAACAAGCGGGAACCCAGTGTGCCTGTAGCTTTCTCTATTTCAGTTTTATCATGGTGACAGAAAGTTTAAGTCCATCTCAAGCCGAAGGGCCAAACTCATCTAATCTGCAGCCTATTATGCATCAAACTAAAATTGATGTAATGACTTAAAGCACTGCCATCAAGTTAGCATCTTTAAACATTCGCTCACTAAAAAATTAATCATTTTCTAATCAATGACTTTATAACCACAAACGATCTGGATTTTATGTTTCTAAATGAAACATGGCTAGAAGACAGCTGCAGTACAACAGTCCTCAATGAAGCACCCCTCCTAACTTTACTTTCATGAGTGTCTGCAGGACTGTTAGGAGAGTTGGAGGTGTAGCTGCTCTGTTTAAAGATGTCTATCAATGCAAGCAAGTGTCATTTGGTCAGTACTTGTCTTTTGAATATCTAGGAATTGTGCTGAAAGGTGCTCCATGCATTCTGTTTATCATTATCATTATCATTACAGGCCTCCAAAATACTCTCCAGCCTTTGTTGAAGAGGTCACAGAAATGTTATCAATGATTTCCTCAGAGTTTGACTGTTTTGCTATTGCAGGGGATTTTAATATTCACATAGATAATGCAGAAAACAAAACTACAAAAGAAATGATAACGGTTTCTAAACACTTTTGACCTGATTCAGCATGTGCATGGACCCACACACAAAGGTGGACACACTCTAGATTTAATCATCAGTAGGGCTCTAAACATTTCATCCATTGTTATTAAGGACGTAGCACTATCTGATCACTTCTGTATTTTCTTTGATATATTGATCTCTGCTACCACTGAATCTAGATCTGTCTCTGTCAGAAGGAGATGCTTTCAAATGTAGCTGCACTTAATAGACCGAGCCGTAGTTTGCTGACAAGCGGCGCAATATCGCGTTCATAATCGCAGATGAATCGCATGCGGTTATGAATGTGATATTGGGTCAGCGAACTACGGCTCTGGACATTAAGCGCTAATCACAGAACCAGCTTTACTGACGAGACGCGCATGACAATTGCATGCGATTAATAGTGCAGACCTAACGAGAACACTAGTGTACTATTTATGGAGGCTATATCTTTTAACACTAAGTATTTTTGCGGACTCTGTTGATATTCTCCTTGATTCCTTTAACTCAAAAGTTAAGAATGGTATTAATGATATTGCTCCAATAATAGTCAGTAAGAAAACAAACAGACAGAAATCAGTTTTCCCAGAGTCAGATTCCCAGTGAAATGCTGTCAGACTGCAAATGCAATGAGTTTGCTTCCTTCTTTTCTGAGAAGATCATCAATATCAGGAAGGCGATTAGCACATCCTCAAGCAATGCAGAGGTCAGACAGATTCGGCTGCAATATCAAAAAGATACTGTCTATTTTGAAGCAATTGATAGCAACATTTTGGAAGACATAGTGCAGCAACTAAAATCGTCAACTTGCTATCTTGACACACTTCCCATATCTTTTTTCAAAAATGATGCAGCTCATCCAGAACGCTGCTGCCAGGATTCTGACTAGAACCAGAACATCTGAGCACATCACACCAGTCCTCAGGTCCTTACACTGGCTTCCAGTTACATTTAGGATTGATTTTAAAGTACCTTTTACTCGTCTAGAAGTCACTCAGTGACCTAGGACCAAAATACATTGCTTCCAGAATCAGCTTCCAGAAGAGATCAGATGTGCTAAAACACTAGTCACATTTAAATCTAGACTCAAAACTCATCTGTTTAGCTGTGCATTTATTTAATGAGCACTGTGCGATGTCCGACCTAATTGCACTGTATTTTACGTATTCACTGTATTTTATGTAAAATCATTTTCTATTTCTAACTGTTTTAAAATTCAAGTCAATTTTTAAATCATTTCCAAAGTTTAAAATTGCTTGTTTTAGTTTTTGTTCTTCATGATTATTTTACTTTATTTTATGTAAAGCACTTTGAATTACCATTGTGTACGAAATCTGCTATATAAATAAACTTGCCTTGCCTTACTACAGCAACCTCCCCCACCACACACACACACACACACACGCAAAATTGTAGAGGGCCTCGTATGTCAACTTTGCACAGGGCCTCTCACCCTCCTTGCGACGGCTCTGCTGGGGCATATTTTAAACAAAAGGCGGTGGCCGCTGCAATATTTGCCCCGTCTCTTTTGATGTTTTCTGGACACTCTCTGTAAGAAATATTTGAATAAGAAAATGTATAAGTATAGGATATGATGCACTACAGTAATCACTGTATTTAATCATTAACTATTTCTTTCCCTTTCACAGAATACATTTAGACCACTTAAACTATTGACTGGGTTTTAATCAGTTTCTGAGAAAAACAAAAAAATCTACCATAGCTTTAAGAGCCATGAATGTAAAGTACATGCTATAAGTCATCAAAATATATTTCAGCTTGTGATGCAATTCACAAACACTAAGCAGACAATCTAGCAAAAGAAAACCATGACAACAAAGACACATTGCAGTATTTTTGCAGAGTGTCTCAAGGTAAATTAACATTTAATGTCTAATACATATCTTTAAGAATGCAAAAACAATTGTTAGAGTTCTGAACAATAAAGAAAGGCTGACAACAGGAATGACCTGCCAATCAGCAAGAAGTCTTATGAACGTTTGTGCGATTTCTGTGTGACAGATGAGTACCTACAATACGAGGTTACTGGTTTTCACTAAACCAACTAAAACAGAAACTAAACAACCTTGTGTGTGACAGTTGTGTGACTACAATTTTGTATTATTTGTTAATTTTGTTTTACCTGTGGCAACAGTGTACAGATTGATCTTGGTGAAGGCAAGCTTCCCCTTCCCCCACTTCATACTGAAACAGGCCATGACCTCATTTGTCATTGGCTTTTGGTTAAAGAGGTAATGCCCAAATAATTGATTATACATGACACATTATGAGGCAGGTATTATAGTTTGTGTTACGTGTTCATCATATCTAGTATAATGCAGATATCATACAGGTCCTCCAGTTGGTACTAGATAAAAAGTCATAGGCTCACCCAAACTGGCAGGTTTTATCTTATTGCAGAAACAACTGATATTGTGTGCCATTTCAAAATGTAAAACCCAACACTATTTCAACAACTTGGCCTGTAAATATTAATTTCATTCATTTTCTCCTTGCTAGTAAAATTATAAGTGCAAAATTATAGGATAACAGAAGAGCACACAAGAAAACCAGAAGAATCAGATTAATGACCTTCAATCTATTAATATTTTAAATCTAGTTAATGTAATATATTAAAACATAAGTGTTCTAGCGGCTCATTTATAAATGAACAAAAAACATAACGTTACCTTACAACAATATGGCTTCTTCAGACCATGGCAAGGAGATAAAAGCAAAAACAAAACAAATGTTATAACCTCATATAGTATAGCTCCACAACACCTGAAATCACACAATATTAAATACTATAATAGACCTCAGTGATAAACTTGAACCCCAAATATAAAACTAGAGCTTGTAGTAGAAAAGGCTGTTTTTGCTTAAATTAATAAAAAAAGGAGCCTCTTTACATCCTGTGTAGAAATCTGACAGCTAAAGGAGATAGCCTAATTACTCCCAAATTAATTAAACAACTTGTACAGCAAAATATTAAGTTACTATAAACATCTGCATAACTAATTCGCATGACACAATTGAAGGAAAGAAAAGCATCGAATCGATGGAATTTCATGATGAAAAGCTTAACGTTAAATTATCCGAAACAAATAATAATATAATAATTAAAAACATACGTCTTAAGTTGAAACTTTATTTGAACTGTTTTTTCAGCGATAGATGGCTTTAGTGACTCAGGCGTTATTTCAGGGATATAACAGTTAACGTTTCCATTTTCTAAATAATTATCTCTACCCATCGTCTTACAGCTAAAACACACTTCGATGTATTTGATACGTATTACAAGTAATATCATTATATAGGGGGGCATAAACACTTACATTATACATGATCTAATTTCCAGATATACTCACCACAGTTCGAGCTGTACGTGCACTGCAGGCCGCCTGATAAATTGATGCCGATTCAAAAAAAGACCGCCAAGTAGTCGCAAAATGGCGCAATAGCGCGATGTCACCGCGTTGCATTATGTTGGGCATGGGATTATGGGGGTTGGCAAAAGAATAAATAAATAATAATAATAATAATTCAAATAAAAATAAACAATAATATACTTTAAATTAACTTGTATTATTCTGTACATTAGTGCTTATCCACAAAATCCATACACAGAAAAAGTTGAAGCATAATCATCTTTGATGGATGAGATCAACATTTAAATATGAAATGATTTGTAATTTTACATTTTTAACTAGAATGTACTTTAAATATAAAAATAAATGCAAGTAAGAAGCAGCAATCAATCTGATCAATTATTTAATATATATAAAAAAAGAATAATAATATAAAAAAACAGACCAAATTAAAGCAAAGGAATTAGAGTTATATTGCATAATTCACAGACTGTACAATAAACAGTAATGTTTGCATTGTCTGCATGCACTCACTTTACTTTCCAACACAAAGATCAAAAAGTTTATGTATCCAGCCCAGAATCCAGTAAGCAATACTGTTTTGATCATCCTAAATATGTCTTAACAGGTTTGAGAGTGTTTGAATTGCATTATATTGCAAAAAAAAGATTGGATATCAATTATATAAACTGCAATGGTTCATGAATGGGTCATGGGTCAAATTAAAGTCATAACACTTTTTCATATTCCCTTTTGAATATTCTATTGACAATATAATATTGCACTTACATGTCAACTAACTCTCATTACAGTGTTAATAGCCTGTCTGCTTAATTTCTAACTCTTAATTCTGATGGTCTCCCAAAATATGTTTTACTGACTACAAGTAACTTTGCAAGTACATCAACTTATTCTAACACTTGTACAGTCGTGGCCAAAAATATTGGCACCCTTGGTAAATATGATCAAAGAAGAGTGTAAAAATTCTTCTGCATTGTTAATCCTTTTGATCTTTTATTTAAAAAAAATTCACAAAAATGTATCCTTTCATTGGATAATAAGAATTGAAAACGTTTTTTCTCAAATGCTCTTTGTACACAATTATTGGCCCCCCTAGAAATTCTTATGAGTAAAATATCTCTGAAGTATATTCCCATTCAAATTCACAATTTTGAGCACTCCAGCTTGATTATAAACATGAAATTATCCAGACATGGCTACCTGTTTCACAGAAATATAAAGAGGAGGGAAAACAAAGCCCAATTCCTTTAATCATTCATCAAAATGAGAGAAAAACCAAAGAATGTATTTCTGATGTGCAGCAAAAGATAATTGAGCTTCACAAATTGGTGAAGTGGCTTTAAGAAAAGAGCTAGAGCAGTGAAAATTCCTATTTCCAACCATCAGGGCAATAATTAAGAATTTCCAATCAACAGAATATGTTACGAAACTGCCTGGAAGAGGACGTGTGTTTTAAATCATCCTAATGTGCGATGATAAGGAGAGTTTGAGTCGCTAAAGACTCTCCAAGGGTCACGGCTGGAGAATTGCAGAAAATAGCAGAGTCTCTTGTTCAGAAAACCGTTAAAAAAAATTGTCAAACAGAACCTACATCAACACATTTTGTTTGGGAGGGTTACAAGAAAAATTCTCCTAGCTCATTCAAAAACAAACTAAAGCATATTCAGTTATCAGCCAAGACTGGAACTTTACATGGGAATGGCTTCTATGATCAGATGATGAAACTAAAAAAATGAGCTTTTTAGCAGCAAACACTCAAGATGGTTTGGTGAACACAGAGAGAGAAAAAAGTACCCCATGTGTACAATGAAATATATTGCTGTATTTTTTATTTTCTGGGCCTATATTTCTGCTGGAGGTCCTGGATATCTTGTTTAGATACATGACATCGTGTATTCTATCAAATACCAACAGATAAAAAAATCAGTAAGTGACTGCAAGAAATCGTATAATGGTCCATGTTTGGATATTTTAACCGTACAATAATCCAAACACAAACCTCGAAAAACAACACAGAAATGGGTCACTGAGCTCAAAACCAAGCTTCTGCTTGCTATAGCCATTCCAGTCCTCTGACCTGAACCCTACGGAATATGAGAGGAGTGAACTGAAGAGGAGAAGCACCAACATGGAGCTGGGAATCTAAAGGGTCTGGAGTGATTCTGGATGAAGGAATGGTCTCTGATCTCTTGTCAGGTGTTCTCTAACCTCATCAGGCATTATAGGAAAAAAAATTAGACCTGTAAACCTGGCAAATGGAGGTTTCAAAAAGTACTGAATAAAAGGGTGCCATTAATTGTGGCCAATGTGTATTAGAGAAAAACATTTATTTCATAATGATATTTCCTCCGTTTTAAATTCTTATTATCCAATGAAAGGAAACATTTTTGTGAATTTTTTATATAAAAGTTCAAAACGATTATCAATGCAGATGAATTTTCACAGCCTTCTTTGATCATATTTACCAAGAGTGCTGATATTTTTGGCCACGACTGTAGGTGCGACAACATAAAATTTCTAAAGGGACCATCAAATGAAGTGAAACCACTTTATTAAATAATAATAAAAAAAAAAAAAACAATAAATTGATGTTATAATTTGACGTTGTCAGTATTTGATGTAAAAAAAAAAATGGCTTGAGACGTTGTGACACGACGTTGGGTTTAGGTTAGTTAATATCACAATCTAAAAACAAAATAAAGATTAAAGTGAAATGACGTTATAATTTGACGTTGATTGGGCGTTACCATTATGACGTCTTGAAGACATTGGATTTTGGTTGCCATACCTGACGACTAAACATCAGTATTTGATGTCAGTGTGATGTTGGCCTGAGACGTTGGCTCGACGTTGGGTTTAGGTTAGTTAATGTCACAACCTAAAAACAATCCTAAAGATCAAAGTCATATGACGTTATAATTTTACTTTGATTGGACGTTACCAGTATGGCGTCTTGAAGGCATTGGATTTTGGTTGCCATACCTGACGACTAAGTATCAGTATTTGATGTCAATCTGACGTTCGCTTGAGACGTTGTCTTGATGTTGGATTTTGGTTAGGTAATGCCACAACCTAAAACTAACTACAGATCAAAATCAAATGATGTTTTAATTTGACATTGTGTAGACGTTGCCATTATGACGTCTAGGAAACATTGGATTTTGGTTGCCATACCTGACGACTAAGTATCAGTATTTGATGTCAATGTGACGTTGGCTTAAGACGTTGGCTCGACGTTGGATTTTTGTTAGTTAATGCCACAACCTAAAACTAACTACAGATCAACATCAAATGATGTTTTAATTTGACGTTGTGTAGACGTTGCCATTATGACGTCTAGGAAACGTTGGATTATGGTTGCCATACCTGACGACAAAACATAAGTTTTTGATGTCAATGTGACGTTGGCTTGAGATGTTGTCTTGATGCTGGATTTTGGTTAGTTAATGCCTCAACCTAAAACTAACTACAGATCAACATCAAATTATTTTATAATTTGACATTGTGTGGACGTTGCCATTATGACGTCTAGAAAACATTGGATTATGGCTGCTAAACCTGATGACTAAATATCAGTATTTGATGTCAATGTGACGTTGGCCTGAGACGTTGGCTCGACGTTGGGTTTAGGTTAGTTAATGTCACAACCTAAAAACAAACTAAAGATCAAAGTCAAATGACGTTATAATTTGACATTGTGTGGACGTTGCCATTATGACGTCTTGAAGACATTGGATTTTGGTTGCCATACCTGATGACTAAACATCAGTATTTGATGTCAATCTGACGTTGGCTTGAGACGTTGTCTTGATGTTGGAGTAGTTAATGCCACAACCTAAAAACTAACTGATCAACATCAAATTGTTTTAATTTGACGTTGTGTGGACGTTTGCCATTATGAGTCTACGTTGGATTAATGCCACAAAACCTGATGTCAAACGTTGGCTTGAGACGTTTGGGCTCGACGTTGGGGTTTTGATTAGTTAATGCCACACACCTAAAACTAAAAGATGCCAAATAAGTTATAACTTGGACGTTATTATGACGTCTAGGAACGTTGGATTTTGGTTGCCATACCTGACATGTCAATGTGACGTTGGCTTGAATGACGTTGGGTTTTGATTAGTTAATGCCACAACCTAAAAACTGATCAACATCAAATGATGTTATAACTTTGACGTTGATTGGACGTTACCATAATGACGTCTAGTAGATGTTGGATTTTGGTTGCCATACCTGACGACTAAACATCAGTATTTGATGTCAATGTGACGTTGGCTTAAGACGTTGGCTCGACGTTGGATTTTGGTTAGTTAATGGCCACACAACCTAAAACTAACTACAGATCAACATCAAATAATGTTTTAATTTGACGTTGTGTAGACGTTGCCATTATGACGTCTAGGAAACGTTGGATTATGGTTGCCATACCTGACGACAAAACATAAGTTTTTGATGTCAATGTGACGTTTGGCTTGAGATGTTGCTTGGTGGATTTTGGTTAGTTAATGCCACAACCTAAAACTAACTACAGATCAACATCAAATGATGTTATAACTTGACGTTGATTGGACTTTACCATAATGACGTCTACAAGATGTTGGATTTTGGTTGCCATACCTGACGACAAAACATAAGTTTTTGATGTCAATGTGACGTTGGCTTGAGATGTTGTCTTGATGCTGGATTTTGGTTAGTTAATGCCACAACCTAAAACTAACTACAGATCAACATCAAATTATGTTATAATTTGACATTGTGTGGACGTTGCCATTATGACGTCTAGAAAACATTGGATTATGGTTGCCATACCTGACGACTAAATATCAGTATTTGATGTCAATGTGACGTTGGCCTGAGACGTTGGCTCGACGTTGGGTTTAGGTTAGTTAATGTCACAACCTAAAAACAAACTAAAGATCAAAGTCAAATGACGTTATAATTTGACGTTGATTGGACGTTACCATTATGACGTCTTGAAGACATTGGATTTTGGTTGCCATACCTGATGACTAAATATCAGTATTTGATGTCAATATGACGTTGGCTTGAGACGTTGGCTCGACGTTGGATTTTGGTTACTTTATAACACAACCTAAAAACAACCAAATATCATCGTCAGCTGATGTTGGTCTTGGACGTCAATTTAACATTGTCATTAGACGTTGGCTTGACATTGAATTTTGGTTACCTGACGTCGCGACCTAAATCTAATCTAATATTAACGTCATATGATGTTGTGTGCCTGCTGGGAGTATATAGCTGTGGTATAAAATTTATGTGGATAGCACATCTTTTCTATTTTTTAATTTCATTTTTTTTATTTAATGAGAAATGTTTTGGTTCATGTTGAAAACTTTTTACTTTTGATTCTGAATTTGAAACCCTAGAAGAGACAGATGCAAGATTACTAAAATGGCTTTTTTCAAGAGCAAAATCTAGGGAGCAGGAGATTTCATTTGCTTTCCATTTAATCTCATTGCTGTCTAGGAGAAACAACTGAGATATAAAATTGATCTCATTTGTGTTTTTCTTTCCTGTGTGTGTGTGTGTGTGTGTGTGTGTGTGTGTGTGTGTGTGTGTGTGTATGTGTATGTGTATGTGTGAGTAAGATCAGAAAGTTATTATATTGCTTCCAGTGGCATCTTGGCATTCAGCGGTTCTCATTTTCCTGATTTTATTCTATACTCCTCTCCTATATATATAAAATAGCTAATATATTTTATATTCACTGAAAAGCATTCAAGGCTTGCTGCCCAAAAATGGCACCCCCTCCTTTGTTCTCTGTCTCTCAGCCTGATTGACTAACTGAGGCAGTGGAGGAATTGCCCTTGTGTACAGAGGTGCCATATCTAGGGGGGCCTCTGGGGTAAGATCTCATTTTCAGTCGGCAGAACCCCCACTGGGCTCGAATAACTCAGGCATCCAGAGCATGCAAACCATTTCTGAGCCAGTGACAAGGCTATAACAGGTCATGGTTTTTATTTCAAAGTGTTGCTTTCTTACAGAACATTTGTCATCTTCTTTTTCTACACTTATGATTTATGTCTCCTTCTCACTGCTGTAGAAATGTCTAATCACAGGGAGAAAATCAGGCTAGTATTTCTAATGATTTGAAGACTGATTCATAATTCATATTTTTTAACTCGAGTTTTATTCATGTCTCTGCTGTAGTGCAAAAGAGGGTATGGTTCAAAAAGCATTCAGAGAGTGCTCTGGAATCAACTCTGTATCCAATGCACTCTCAAAAGTAAATGTTTCTCTAGCGACTTTTATCCAGTTTCACCAAAACAACAATTTAAATCTATTGTACTTGGTATCTTGGTAGTCTGTTCTTCACTCAACGCTATCATATGGTTTCAAAAAACTTTAGATATAGCCAGTGCTTCATTTGTAAATGAATAATTGCCGGATCCAAAACAAAAATTAAAAGGCGCTGTGACCGACACTGACAATACAACTTCAGATTTCCCGGAACATTCAATGACGTCACTAAACGATGATGCCACAATTATAGCATCGTTTACAATTTCTGCATGGACTGAACTAGGGCACAGGATTTCAAACCCTGGGTCAAAAATGGGTCGACAGGATAATTTGAGGAAAATGTATATCTTAGATAGGCTACATTAAAAATAACAAAATTCGTTTTCATAAAAATAAAATTCAATCACAGTATATATAAATGTTTTTCATTTTGTACTGTTCTCTGAGATCCACTTATAATGTTATCAAGATTGTTACATCAAAAAAGATCATAATTTGGTACTGCCTTCTATAAGCTGTTTTTAGACTAATAACAAAGTTTTGAGTTCTGAAACTTACAGGATGTTTTTATATTATAATAATATCTTATATGTCAAAAGATCAAGGGAATTTTGGTTTCTTGGTTTATGACCCCTTTAAGGATTGCTTGCTTACTTATGTCATTTTAGTAATGTGTTTGATTCCCACTTGATGCCCAATCTAAAATTTGTGTCCTGAAGAAAAATCATATTGCAGTTAGACCTACTTCAATTGGTTTATGTTTTCGTGGTGCAGGGTAATGTCTCTATAGTGACTTTTTCCCTTATGAGACTTCTCTGCGATATCTGTAGTTATTTCTCACTGCTGTTATTTTTTTCAACCTAAAAGCAGCAACATGTCTCCAGCATTCAGACCTAACCTGAGGTCAGATGAGTGGCCGACTCCTCTTGAAGCTCAACTGCCCTGGGTATGTTCAGAAGAGTGTATGAGGGCCAAAAAGCCGCTAGCCATCAAGAGTCGTCTTGAAGTCTTTGTAAACTCAATCTCTCTGTCTCCCTCAGTATCACACAGCTCCTGTCAATACTGTGAGGTGGGAGAGGAAGAGGAAGTGGGAAGCTTAGTCAAAAAGTGCCTAAACACTCGGGATAAAGGTGTTTTAGACTGGATTCGACTGACACACTCTCTTGCCAATCCCTTCTACCAAGGACAAAAAAAGCGATTCTTGTCCTGTTAGCACGGCTCCTGTTGCGTTTTGGATGCACAGACCTAGATTAACTATAAATAATAAATAAAGTGCACTAATAATGTAAGGTACCTGACAAAAGCATACTAATTTGCTAGTACAATCTACAGATTGCTTGTGTGTCTGTAGGCTTTTTCCGAGTGATTTAACTAAGAATAACTGTGCACATCCAGATTTGCAAATAAGTTGGTCACACCTGTATTTAAAGAAGAGTTTTGCATTTGGTAACTTCAAATGTTAGTCATGTCGCTCTCTGTTGGCTCTCACTGAATAATCGGACACCTATGGTGTCCTCGGCAAAGACAAAGAAAAAATTCACTTCTTTAAGTGTTAGTTTAATGCTTCATTGTTAGTTGCTGTGCAAGGTGAGTCCTGTTCATACTTGATCTTGATTTCAGGGGATGACAAAATTTTTAAGCTAACAACAAAAGATGTGACTCAAACAGCCCTGCAGAAATGTATTTTATTTTATTTTATTTTTATTTTTCCTCTAAAAATAAAAGCATTAAAAAAAAGCATTTCCCCTCTAAATATTAATTGTAAACACATAATTTATTTACCATATTAAGTATGTGATATAATCATACATTATATAAAAAAAAAAATTTAATTTAATAATAAAAAAACTTAATTTCTGTTACTATATATAATGAACCACTCTTATAGATCTAATGGGATATTTTACTGTTATATGTATAAATTTTGGAAGTAAAAATTTAACAGTCTTATAAATTACAGTGAAATACTGTAAACTGATGATCCCACTATTATTAAAGGGATATTTCACCCAAAAATGAAAATTTTATGTTTAACTGCTTACCTCCATGGCATCCAAGATGTACAGTAGGTGACTTTGTTTCTTCAGTAGAACACAAACAAAGATTTTATATATAGTTGCAGTCTGTCAGTCATATAATGGAAGTGGATGGAATCATGGCTTTAAGAGTCAAAAAAACATACACAAACAAAACCAAATTAAACCCCGTGGCTCGTGACAATACACTGATGTGTAAAGACACAAAACGATCGGTCTGTGCAAGAAACTGAACAGCAGGGTTTAATTTGGTTTTGTTTGTGTATGTTTTTTTGACTCTCAAAGCTGTAATTCCCATCCACTTCCATTATATCACTGACAGACTGCAATGGTTTGAGTTAAAAATCTTTGTTTGTGTTCTAAACAAAGTCACCTACATCTTGGATGCCCTGGGGGTAAGCAGATAAACATCAAATTTTCATTTTTGGGTGAACTGTGCCTTTAATATAATTATGTTTCTATATAATTATAACTATAATTATATAACTATCTATATAATTATGTTTCTCCTGTTTTTGTATGTATATATATATATATATATATATATATATATATATATATATATATAACATTATATTAGATAATGAAATATACTATAATATACTATAAATATACTATAAAAAAATAAAATAAAATAAAATAAAATAAAAATGTAGTATCTAAAATGTTGCTACTGTTTCAGCTGCTGTTTTTTTTCTGTAAATTTCACTTTATGTGGTGAGCAGAAATGCTGTATTATAAACACTTTGTACATGATTTTTTGCTTGTATATTGAGTCATGTCTAAGCTTAGACATTTTGTGTACTTTCTATCAAGTTTGGATGAGGCTTTATACATGTGAACATTCAGTAAATCAAGGCCATAGCGCTTTAGGAAAGCAAATCCTCCTTTTGCAAAGTCACAGGACCTCTTTTTCGAATCCAGCGGCGCAAGCGAGCGCACAAACAAACATGAGATGCTTGTAACTCACGGCACAGAAGTGTCGCGCGGTGTGTCAGACGAGACAGCTGCATTGGTAGCCAATTAAGAGATCCTACACACCCACCTGGATACAAGTTGAAAGAATGCTGGTTCACATCTCTCGGCACGAGACATCAAACGGTCCGGCATCCGTGGCTGCCGGCGCTCTGGGGAAAATAAAAACACAGATCAGAGTGTGTGACGGCCCTTTGAGAACTGTCATTAGCACTTCACACACTGCAGCTGAAAGCTTCGTACACAAGACGCGTTGTCTTGCCAGTGATCAAATCAACTGGGATCTGCTCCCAGCTTGGGCTGTCACAGCACGTCGAGCCGTGTCGAGATCTTTCAAAAGTGCGTGTGTGGATCTAGAAATATATTTATCCTCATTGAAAGTCATTCTAGGCATTTTGGTTAACCTCATGTGGTGTTTACAGTTTTTGTGGTCATGTTGATTTGATTTTGTGTGCTTGTGGGTTGACTAAAGTGCTCAGAGGGTTCAGTTTGTGCTGCATTGGAAGGGTGGTGGCGTGTGATTGGGCCTGTGTGTGTCATTTGTGGGCATCTCTTTTGGACCTATTCTGCTCTGGTCAGTGTGGAGAGATGGTTCTTTTATCCAGATGACCGGAGTTAGAACATTGTGATCCCACGTTCTGGCTGAGCTGTGGTATTTGACAGGAGGTATTGGTGTGTGTGGTATCAGCAGTCTAATTAAAGCTCTCTAAAGATCTGTTATTGTAAGGGCGTTGTTGCCTCCTTTGTTTCTTTGATTCTGTCTGTCACAGCTGTGTTGTCTTCAAGTTATATTAATAGTTGTGAGTTTCTTCACCAAGGTTTGAGGCGTAGGATTGTATTTAACATAACTCCATAAATCTACTCTGACATTTACTGGCCCTTAAAGACTCCAGTAAATTGTTTATAATGGATTTTTTTTTATGTTTTTGAAAAATTATTTTAATATATATACACACACACACACACACACACACACATATATATGTACAGCTGATTTTTCAGCATCATTACTCTAGTCTTCAGTGTCACATGATCCTTCAGAAATCATTCTGATATGCTGATTTGGTGATCAAGAAATATTTATATGCTGTATATATTTTAGTAGAAACCACAAAATATGTTATAAAATGAACCACAACATATTTAATATTTTTATTTTAGCGCACCTTCCACCTCAATGTTTCCTCCGCCTGCATTAACAAATTGCATCAAGGAACTCAAGTTTTGGCTGGAGGCAAATTACCTTAAATTTAATTTGGATAAAACTGAGGTAATTCTGATTGGCTCTAAAGCTGTTATATCTAAGCTCTCTGGTCAACTGATGGATCTGGATGGTGAGCTGGTCATGCCCTCCACTAAAGTTTGCAATCTTGGTGTTTTCATTGATTTCATTCAGTGATCACATTGGTAAAGTAGTAAAGACAGCTTTTTTCCACCTACGTAATATTTTGCATATTCAATCCTCTCAGTCAGTAGGATGCTGAAACTGTTATACATGCCTTCGTCACATCTCAACTGGATTACTGTAATTCACTTCTTTATGGCCTGTCAGCTAATAATATCAAACGACTACAATATGTTCAAAACTCTGCAGCTCGCATGATTACCCACACAAGAAAGAGCGATCACATTACCCCAATCCTCTGTGACCTTCATTGGCTTCCGGTTTCGTTGCGCATAAAATACAAAATACTAATTCTCTCTTATAAAGCTCTCCATAACCTTGGTCCTGCATATTTATCTGACTTACTTCTGCCTTATGTTCCTGCCCGCTCGTTGCAATCTTCTAGTGAGGGATTCTTAGTCACCCCTAAGTTTCATCTGGTGACTGCGGGAGCTAGAGCTTTCAGTGTTGTGGCTCCCAGATTGTGGAATGCTCTTCCCCAAAACATCCATCAAGCATCCTCCCTTCTCTCCTTCAAAAACCTCTCTGAGTATTACTCTTCAGTTCTCAGTCTGTAATTTGTACCCTGTTATGGATGTTTATTTACATTCTCATGTATCTCTAATCTAACTTTGTAAGTGGTCGCTGTATATTACTGTCAGCTCTTGGTATGTGTTCTGTCCTCTGGTATTGATGTTTGTCTGTTTCTGTTCCTTAAATCCTGACTTGTAAAGTGACCTTGGGTTTTGGAAAGGCGCTATATAAATAAAAATTGTTATTATTATTATTATTTATTTTATTATTATTTATTTATTTATTTGTAGAAACCACAAAATGTCAAAAAATAAACCACAAAATATTTCATATATTTGAAAAAAAAAAAATGTTATAAAGCAAACCACAAAATTTAATATTTTAGTAATTTTTTAAAAATAGAATGACTTACTGTCATTTTTGATCAATTTAATGCATCTTTATTATATATATTAATTGTTATATGTTTATATCGTAGATCAAGTCTGATGTGTTAATTTAAAGTTTTTTTTAAAGCCCATCTAAATGTGTTATTTTGGGCACACTATACATGATATAAGTGAAATAGCATATTTAAAATGTAGGACAGCATTTTATTGCAGCATGAAAGGTGACAGCTGGTCAAAAAGTTAATTTAGTGACATCAATGATAAAGAAAAGATGTTTTAGGGTAGTCTAATTTAAAACTTTTTAATTATGAAAACAACTTTTATTTTTTAATGAAGTGCTCTGCCAATTAATTACGTGCAATAAGATAATTCTTTAAAGCAGTCACTGGATGCTCATTTTCCACAAGTTAATATGATTCTATAGGGTCTTAATGAAAAGTCTATAACATACTTTGGTTAAAATTGCTCAATGGTAGTGTAAAACAACACCCTTTTTACCCTGTCAAAAACAGTTCTGTTCACAGCGACCCGTTTCGGTTCATGTCCCTTTAAATGCTAATAAACTCTGCAAACCCCACCCCTCTCTTCCATGGGGTGAGCAGCCGTTCTCTGAGACTGGATAGCTGGCCAATCAGCATACACCTCGCTTTTCAGAACAAAGAGCTTTGTAAAAATCAACACGTTTCAGAAAGGCGGGGCATAAAGGAGCAACAATAATGTGGAAAATAATGTACCTCATAAACACATTGCATTACACCAAATACACAAAATAATGTTCTTTTTAGCAGCATCATATGACACCTTTAAAAATAAAAAAATAAAATAAAAAACACTGGGTGGTACTAGATGTAAAAGTAAATTAAGCATCCGATTACCCCTTTAATATTCATCTGTTAAGAGACGGATTTTGGACCAGTGAAATTTCACTGTGGGCAGGTCAACAAATTGCAAACTGATGAAAATGGAAACCAAACAACCAACAAGGGTCCTTGTCATGTACTGCTGAAGTTATGCCTGATTAGAAAACAAAAAAAAAGAAGAAAAAAAAAGTCAAGTTAATATAAATTAGATTTGAATGATTTTTCATTTGCAGCTCTGTTGTGTTTGGAATCACTGGGACATAATTTAATATGCTATTTTTGTTCTTGTGTTTAATAGTGCTGTACTGTATATCATTATCATAGTATATCATAGATGATAGATAGTAGATGGTTGATGATCAGAGACAATTTTTAATATAACTCTGACTGGATTCATCTGAAAGAAGAAAGTCATTTACACCTAGGATGCCTCGGGGGTGAGTAAAATGCAGGGTCATTTTCATTTTTGGGTGAACTACCCTTAATATTGTAGCATGCAACTTCTATAACTGTAAACCATTTGGCTCTTTGGCTTGATGTTATTTAAGGTTGAATTCTTGGCACAACAGCCATCCACAAGGGGAACTCCATGCTTGAGGTTCTGAAAGTTTTCAACTATTAAACACATTTGAATCTTGTTCTTAATCAAAAGTCAGCATCCATAGAAACAGTTTTAAGTTGATCGGCAGTAACCCTGATACGCAATCATCAAAACAGTTCTATTGATAAGCATTCCAGAAAAACATTCCTGCTTAATAAAAAACAAGGGTTAAGCACTTCATTAGTGTGACTTATAACTCTTGAGATTTGCAAGCATGAATTTTACATATGTGCATGCTGTAATGAAATGCATGCAATGCTAATTAGTAAAGCTAATGTGTCTTTGGGTGCTGACGACATTAAGACCACATTAAAGAAATAGTTCACCACAAAATTATTTACTCACCCTCATTTTAAATCCATATGATACCCTGGAAAATTTATAAGGGTCAATTTTTGGAAACTGAGATTTATACATTCCATTGATGTACGGTTTAGATAGGACAATATTTGGCCAAGATGCAACTATTTGAAAATCTGGAATCTGAGGGTGCAAAAAAATCAAAATATTGAGAAAATCAACTCAAGTTTTCCAAATAAAGTTCTTAGCAATGCATATTGCTAATCAAAAATTAAGTTTTGATATATTTACGGTACGCATGTTCAAAATATATTCACAAAGCATGATCTTTACTTAATATCCTAATGATTTTTGGCATAAAAGAAAAATCAATAATTTTGACCTATACAAATGTATTGTTGGCTATTGCTACAAATATACCTATGTGACTTAAGACTGGTTTTATGGTCTAGGGTCACATATAGCTTTTTCATATGTTTTTTATTTATTTATTTAGTTATAGTCTAGTTAAAATATGGAGCTATTGCATCAGAAATAAATGTAAGGGTTTGAAACAACATGAGGGAGTATAAATGACAACACCTTATTTATGTTATAAGAGTTTCATTATAGAGGATTTTACAAGGCAAAATGACATAAAATTACATTATCGAAGTACAATCAGTGTTCAAAACCGTTCTTTCCCCATTCCATTTTCTAAATTAAACGACTTTGAAACTTTTGTGTTTAAGCCACAGGTGGTAATAGAGGGGCCAGCACATTCCATAATGAACCTTTAAACCTGGGTAGAATAACGTCACATCCCAGCACTGCTGCTCTCCATCAACTTAAAACTACCCTGAAGTTCATTGTGGAGTGTGAGCGTGATCAGGACACTTTGCCAGATGTTCTCACAGTGAGCTCCTCCACCTTTGGCTACAATGTTAGCTGTGTCATCCTGACAAATGATCCTAAAGAGCATTACGTTAACCAGAAAGTACGGCGTTGGGGTCATTAAAGTTTTTTAGGTTTCAACAAAGACTTTCATTTTGTAACTTATAAATCAAAACCATAGACTCTGTCTATTAAACATTACCCCTCCTTGGTAGTTCGCAATGCTTCATTTATCAGCATCTAAACAAACAAAACAAGACAGGCACATGGTTACAGGGACATTTCACTCCCTGCACCTCCTTATTGGCTGCAAGAGAGCTGTTTGTGAGGAAACCTTCCTGTCCGTGAGTTTGGTGTTAGCGAGACATCCGTGTGCATGACCGCGGCATGGCACTGGCTTGCAGAAACTTTGCCAGTTATGTTGACTACATTCCTCCCTCAGCTCCACACCCGACCCACTCACTCATCTGAGACGCCTGTGTTTGTCCAACCACTTGTTTTGCAAGATGAAATGGCAGCAAATCAAGCGTTCGAGTCAAATGGTTCTCATGTGTTTCCTTCACTTTGGTCCGCTACATGCTTTCTCCAGCAGTGCTCCTCATTTTCATGTCTTCCACTCTCTGTTATGTGGTTGCTCTCGTCCCTCAGGCTTTTACTTTGTTTACTGACAAACCATATTGACGGAACAAAAAAAAAAAATCTAACAAAACCAGTATTGTTTCTATAATGAGTCTCTGCGATCCCAGAGTTGTGATTATCCATTTTCGCAAAAAACATCCGCCCACACTTACTCTTTGTGTGATGGTGTGAATTGCAGAAGACTTTGTTGATAAATTCACACGAAACCTTGTACGACGGTTGTTCTTACAACCTTGCAGCATTCTACAGCAGCTTACGATATTTATTTGTATTTCTTCTATGACGCTTTGACGTTTACGGGGACATACGGTATATGAGATGAATTAGCTGCCATTTTCCAGACATCAGCGCTACAATGCCTCGATGGGAGGCCGATTCTCACGGTGACAGTGAAATGATCTTTCCCTTATTAAACGCCTCCATCCTTATAAAGGTGGGTAATATAGTCTCCCGCTTTTACCTGGAGGTGGGAGCCGCATTAAATATTAATTAAAAGTCACATCAGGAGCGCCATGCTTATATCAGTCTTCCCGGTCTTCAGGCGGAGACGGAAGCGATAAGTAACTTTATTACCTCCGTCGTGGATGGAAGGGAAGGCGGTAGGGGAGGAATAAGGGAAAAGAGGGACTGCAGAGAGGAAAGAGATTCATCTGTTGTGCAGAAGCTTTCGTGATTCTGCGATGAGACTGATTTCGCTATGTGAATATGGGTTTTGTGGGGCAGAGACAGAAAAAAGAGAAAGATTATTAGAAGAATACAAGAGTAGGCTACTCAGTGAGTTGAAGTGAAAAAGTGAAAATGAGGCCAGGGATTTTTGTGTTGCAGATTGGGGCTCTGTGATGCTTCCAGCTTTTAATTAAATCACTGGGGTTTGAGACTCACATCCTGCACCCAAAATCAACCTCCCCTTGTTTACGGTGTCCTGTTAAGGAAGGTATTGATGTATCGATAAACATCCCTTCGTCAAGGTTTTAATGAAGCTGAGCTTAATCTTTATTAAATGTACTCTTTGAGTTAGGTTCAAACTTTTTAATTAACTAAGTTCGGCGCAAACATTACACTTGGGTTTTTCAACAAGTTCGGGCACTTGGGGTTGACTTGTATTATTATAATTTTTTTTTTTTTTTCATGTGAGGGTCACATTAAAACATGTCATTTTGTAATTAAAAATTTGTCTTTTTTATCTTTTATATATAGATTTTTGTCTCAGGCCTCAATGTAAATCTATTTAATAAATGCATGTTATAAATCTTATTGTGAATGAGTCATCCATTTACAGGTTTATTATTTTTTTATTTTCATTTTTTTGATAATCTGTTTAACTTGGATATAATTAAAGGTTTTTTATTTAGGAATTGTTGTTTATTATATTTTATTTGTAATTTATTACATTTCATTGCAACTTTAAAATTCAGATATTACATTTTTACAGTTTTACAGCTTTAAACAAAATTATTACAAAAAGTGTCAGCAAATATTAACACTTTATAATTATTTTTTTTAAGGAATGCATCTTATGTGTTAATAAACGACTATTGTTGTGTAAATGAATACATTTACAGTTATGTTGTCAAATTATGCAAAAAGTGTGAAAATATTATTCAGTAGTGTGTATTTAGGATGCATTAGCATTAGTATGATTTTATTCTATTTTATTACAAAGTGTTAAAATGTAATTTCCATCATGTTCATCTCCACCACATCATTTAAAGAAACACAATACATAATTTGAAATATGGTGGAAATTATATTGTGGTGGAAATGTTCATGGTAATTAATAAGACAAAAATAAATGCCAGATTTTTAAATGAATGCATCTAATGTATAAATAAATGAAGAATGTTGCGTTTAAATGAATGAATTTACTGTTATTTTGTCAACCTAGCATAAAGTGTGAAAATATTGTTCAATAGTGTGTATTTAGGATGCATAAAATGCTAAGTCTAAACCTGAGTTTCATGCAATAGATTGAAATGTACTTTATCTACAGTAGCTTGCTTTCATTTGAGCTGATCCTGTTGTTCTCTTTGTCCTTCACAGGTATGGAAAAATAGTGTCAACAAAGGCAATCCTGGACAAAAACACCAACCAGTGCAAAGGTGAGTACCGCAGTCAATATCAGCTCGCATTAAAAACACATTCAGAGAGCATTCACAGTCTCACTTAAAATAATCAATAATCCTTGAAAAATGACAGCTTTTGAAAGACTCTGATTAGTCTGGAGATTGTCTGGATGATCTTTAGAGGAGGAAATGTGTTAGCGTGATTGTGGGTTAAGTCTTTACAACCGGATAAGATGTTAGCGTGACTAACAGTGTTAGCCACGGCGAGGAAAAGCACAGGGTTCCTCCTGTGTTGATTTGAAAAGTCCGGCCCTAGTTGTGGTGGTTTAGAAATAGCCATAGGGGCGAGGGAAGCGTCCAGCTGAAATTGATGATTTAGCAGACAGCCTCTTTTCAGGAAACACTCAGCCAGCTCTGTAAATAAACAGCCTGGCTTCCTACACAATCTGCCAATCCGGGTCCTGCAGGTTTTTATTTTGCGTTTATGCATGTGTGCGTCTTTCTCTTTGTCAAGCTTTCTCTCTGAGGGCACATCTGATGTGTCCAAAAATGAGTATTAATTCCCACATGAGGACTGGAGAGAGAGGGTGTTTTTGGGAAGCAGAGGAAATCACTCCAGGCTTTAGAGGACTTCCACTTCCTGGAGTTAACAGCCCTCCTACTCTGCCAGGCTTCTCCACCCTGATGGGCTTCCAGCCAGGACTTATGGGAGCCAAGGATATCAGACAGGAAACGAACAAAAAGATGGATTCGTTTCATTCACGGCTCCACTGAATCTACATATGTTTGTCCTGCTTGTTTCTGCCATCCTTTTTTGTTAGTTTTTTTCCACAGGATATGCACTATTCATTTCAAAGATATGTCGATTGATCGCAATTACAGGCCTATCTGCTGTAGATTAATCCTGTATGTTAGAGTTAGCCATCGAGGGTCGTTTACAATCAAGTTTGTTCGGTCCGTTTGCTTCTGAAGATTACTCGTAAGTTATCAAGCTCTGCAACGTTTTTAATCACTCTTCTTACATGGATTGTTGGCTGTTCAATAAACTCACATGGTTTAATCGCATGTTTACTTTGTGTGTTTTGCATTAGGCAGCTAGATTCGTTTGCGAACTTGTTTGTGCAAAAAAAAGCGACACATTTTCAATTTCAGACAGCTGTTTTTTTCCCTTGTCCGCAATGACAGATGGAGAGGGTGACAGCAGTGGGGGTTGTGGGCAACATTGAGGGTGTGTTTGATTTTCTCTTTGACTCAATCACGAGCCTCTCATTAAACGGAGTGAACGTAAATATTTGTGTCGTACAACACGAGCACGCCAACAAGCTCGCTCTTTCACTACCTTGCTTTCCTTTTCTAATTGGAATTATGCACAGAGGAAGAGGAGGTAGTGTATACACTCTTTTTTCCCACAGTTTTGACATCCGAGGAAAAAAGACAGAGAGGGAGAAAAGAAAGTGAGAGAATACACACACTCATTTGAGGCGTATTTGTATTTATGGATTTAATTACGTAAGGCTTTCAAAACCTCATATGCGTGATGTCTACACACAAATGCATGCTTTTTATCTTTTTTACCTCTCTGTCAAGTTCCTTTTCAGGCCTGTTCCTGTTCGTCACATTGTTAATAGGAATTGATCCCTGCATTCTTCAGCTTCAAACCTCTTTCTCAGCCCACTTCCTGATGGCTGCTGTTTAGCTCTATTGGTCAGTGACCTCAGGAATGCTCACAGGGATCTCTAAAACCAGAAGTGTTCCTCTCTCTAGATCAAGAACAGTCCTTTTTCACACACATGCTCTGTTTTCTTAGGCTTATGAAACATCTGCAGTCTTTGGAACATCTGGACGGCTCAGTTCTCCGCTGTAGAGATCTTTGTCCCTCTCCTTCTTGCTTCCATTAATGGAGGCTTTAATGCGGATGGCATGTTGTTCTATATGTAAGGTGTGTGTGTGTGTGCGTAAATGAACACATATGTCTGGCATATAGAGCTGTTGGCTTCAACCATTCGCGGCCTCTCCAAAGCGCTGCGTTCTGCCATCTGTGGTTTCGGATGTCAGTCAGGCTTTGAGTGTGTGTGTTTAGAGTTTAGAGAGGCTTATGTTGAGAATGCCTTTGCCGAATGAAGACACATTGCCTCAAATGTGCCTCAAATGTACTGAGGGTCTTTAAGAACCTCCGCCACTGCAGTTTTTATTATGATACATCGTAAAGGAAGTCGTGGATCTTCTCTCTTGCTTGCTGCCAAAGAAATGTTTGGTTAAAGGGCTGGGTGGCAGAATGGACCCTGCTGTAATAGTAGCTGTGTTTTGAAACTTGAAACATGGTAACTGCTTTCTAAATGATCTAAGCTGGCCATTAGCTCGTTGACCAGGCACCATATATAATATAATATAATATAATATAATATAATATAATATAATATAATATAATATAATATAATATAATATAATCATCAATAAAAAATATATAATAATTTAAAAAAATTTACTCAACCCTTAATATGTTTCAAATTGTATGCTTATTTCTTCTGTGGAACTTTTTTCCCCTAAAAAATGGAAATTGCATGCTTCAATAAGGATGTAAAAGTGTAAAGTAATCAAAATAGTATCCCAAAAGTAGTCCATACTACTTGTGCTCTATATTCCAAATCCTCTGAATTCATGCAGTAGTTTTGTGTGAGGAACAAACTAAATTTTAAGTCATTATTAAATGATAATTTTGCCATTCATTTAGCTGCTAACTGCTGCAACCTGATCACTGAATGAGTACAGCATTAGTTTCATTTGAGAACAACTTTGTGCACTGGATCAACTGATTCTTTGAAAAGATACTGTAGATTGAAACTTAAAAGAATGAATCCTTCATGAATTGTTCAACATTACTTCTCTTATGAACGTGGTAATAAGAGCAGTAAATTTACTTACGTGTTGATGTTTATCACACCAAACTGTCGCATGACTTTGGAAATTTGGATGCATGATTATTATTATTATTATTAATAATAATTATTAAAAATGCACCTTTTGCATTCCAAGAAGGAGTTCCAATGTAATAAAATAAGGGTGAGTGAATAACAGAATGTTCTTTTTTGGCTCAACTCTTCCTTTAAGCTGGATTTTCCAGCAGGGGTGAGGTCAGGCTGAATCCTTCTCTGTCCTGTTACTGAGGAAATAGTTGACAAGCATGAGCCTTGAACAAAATGGCCGTTTCCTGTCTCCCCAAGCACACACACAAACCCACACACAGACACAAGCGGCTGTGCTCAAACATGCAGACTCTCTTGTGTCGCCAACGATCAGCGTGATAAGACAAACAACGGAGCCGTCTTGTTTTAACCCTTGAATTTTAAATCTGATAAATGTGTCCGATAATGTCTGATTAATGTCAGATAGAGAATTCTTCAGTTTTTGGCAAAACACTAAGATATGTGTGTTATAGTGTCTATAAATAACTATTATCTCACTCTTATTCTGTACATGTGTGTGTGTAGGATATGGCTTTGTGGATTTCGACAGTCCGGCTGCGGCACAGAAAGCTGTAGCGTCCCTGAAGGCCAGTGGCGTGCAGGCACAGATGGCAAAGGTAAGCTAGACTTTACACCGTGTCTAAAGCTTAGCAGAACAGGATGAGGATACCAAGTATATTGCTGCTATTTCTAATTATGGTGTCCCTGATGGTGATAATGATTGTAGGGAAGATGTTGATGATGACGGCTGTGGTGGTAAACATCTGTGGAGGATGTATACGTATGATTATCTGGAAGAGGTGGAAATGGACTCATGAAGCTCGATGTCCAGTGTGTGCATTCAGACTCACGCACAGTTGTTTAAAGCATCTGTCCTCTAATATTCATAAGCTTGCAGGCTGTCAGGATGCAGATGGTTTGTGTATCTGAAATCCCATTTAAATGCATGCCTGTCAGAGCTCTCTGCAACGCAGCAGGCCTCGTATGAAACAGACAGGTCATCTTACAGAGAGGAGGAGAGGGAGGCGGGGAGCCAGAGAGAGAAAGACTGTGTTTTTGCTCATGTTTGCATGTTTTCTGCGGTCCGAGTAATAGAATTTACCATTTAAATTAAGCTCAATCGACAGCCTCTGTTGTGTAATGTCCATTACCACAGAAAATAACTTCAACCTTAGTTTTTTGTAATAAAGGCCAAATTCAAAGTTAGTTTAACACATTTATACTACAAATACTGTTGATTGAGTTTAACTTGCATTGAACCCTGGATATTGCTTTAGTGTACTCAGCTTTCTGAATGAAACAGACTGCATCTAATTGGTAAGAAGCCGTTAATCATTTTGGAAGCCATTCATAGGCCCTGTTCCAAAACTAGTGAACTCCTGCCTTCTAGGATACCTTCTTTCATGGGCCAGAATCCTTCACAGATGAGGCAGTCCCAGAATGCATTAGAATGTAGTAAAAATGTGGATTAATGAAATGTTAATTATAAATATATGTTTACATTTCCTTCAATATCGAGATGAAGTAGTTAAATCTAATGAGAAACTGAATATTTTACTCAGTATTGTATTTTTATTTATTTAATTTACAAGGCCATTAAAAGTTTGGTGTCAGTAAGATTTTTGTATATATATAAGAATGAGTGTTATTGTTCAGCAAAGACACATTAAATGATAATGTTACAAAAGATTACTATTTCAAACAAATGCTGTTTTGAAATTTCTGTTCATCAAAAAATATCATGGTTTCCACAAAAATATTAAGCAGCACAGCTGTTTTCAACAAAGATAATCATAAGAAATGTTTCCTGAGCACCAAATCAGTATATTAGAATGATAATGTTAATAATTTACAATGTTATAGTTTTTCCTGATTTTTTACAACCAAATAAATGTAGCATTTGTGAGTATAAGAGTCTTCTTTCAGAAACAGTTTAAAAAACTTACCAACCACAAATAGTAGTGTATTTACAGTAAAAGATTTCAAGAGCTTGCGCTGTTAATAATATAGTGCCAAACTATTGATATCAATTGTTGAGTAGAATCAGACATATCTAAAAATATTTTAATCAAAATACATTTATTCAAATAATTAAAACATTTTATTTATATATATATACTTATATATATATATATATATATATATATATATATATAGAGAGAGATAGAGAGATATATATATATAGAGAGAGAGAGAGAGAGAGAGAGAGAGAGAGAGAGAGAGAAAATAATACAGTATTGGCAAGTAGTTTGATTTTTTTAAGCAAAAACATCACTCAATTTTGTTAGGATTTTAAATGTATATTTTAGTATCTTTTGTGAATTTGCTTATGAAATAAATGCACTGTATTTTTATTTTATTTTTCCTGGAAAACAAGGCAAAATACTAATTAAGAAACTTCTTTTTTTTTTTGGTAGATTGGCTATTATTTCAGTAGTTTTTCTGAGCTAAACTTTTGAAAGTGTTGAGTGTTATGAAGGAGAACAATTTGATTAGCCAATCTGGAGTATAAATAGTGATTGGTATGTAGCATGAGCCAATCAGCAAGGTTCTTGCCCACCAGTACCCGCTTTTTTAAAACAGTCAGAGCTGATGCTCAATTTACTTTCTCTGTCTGAATATAAATTTTTCGCAAATAGCCGTGTAATCTAAACATCTAAAGTTATTTCAAATTGAATTTTCACCATGCTGTGATGTTTTTAAAGGAATTCAAGAGGAACAGAGAACCGTTGAATCCTTCCTGGGTGGAAGAAACATACTGTAGGAACTAAACTGTTATTCAGAGGAATTTACTCTGTGGAAGATGGCCACATACGTCTTTTTAACAATAAGAGAAAGGCAATTAAAAGAACTAAATCGCCTGGCTTAAGGCTCATTAAATTAAACAGGAGCGCAATCGAAGAGTTTCCCTCTGCCCTATTAAACCTGTTTTCATTAAGAATTCTCTCACTTTAACAGTGCCTCTGAGCAACAAAACTAGCCTCTTAAACTTATTTCACCAGTGTATCAAGGTTCTCATGTGGTGGTTACTGCTTAATGTGGAGAATGTCTACATGGTAGACATGCAGTTTAGATTGTGGATCAAAATTTGACCCATGTTTGTTGTAGAAAGGACATATTCATGAGAATACATCATTCAAAGATGCAAACAAACCATCTAGGGTTCATGTTCACCTTTAGATATTCAAAGAATATTGCAAATGTAATATTTCACAATGAAATGTACCTCAGAGGCTTGTAGAATACTTAAGTGCTGAAATATTTATGGGACAGAAACATATACGCATGAATGCCACGGAGTAATGCAGATTGAAATGCCGCCCCATATACATGATATACGTAAGTGTGTGTGTGTAATCTGATGTCAGAACTCGGTTCAGTGAACATTTACTGTTGAGTTGTTGTGGGTTTCTAAGAAACCTTTTGTTTTGGATTTCATAACCTCTTTATGTGGATGGTATTCAAACTTCCAGTCCTTTCTGTTTTTGTTTGTTGTGCTAGTCCTGCTGTGACATTCTTATTGTGTCTGATTTTCTCTAAATTAACTTCAAACAACGTCTGTTACCACTTAAACAGACAGTAAAGTCTTTCCTGAAAAGTAAGACTTTTATTTCTCATGTTTAAAAACCAAACTAGTTTGCATCAAGCAGGGAATTTGTTTGGCAGGAATGCGTTATAATTATGATGCCATAATGAGGTGCTAGTATGGAATACTGTAATTGTGAGGAGATGAATTATTCATGAGGCAGTATTTATGTAAATTGTTACACATACGTTAACTGTATAATCGGTACAAGGGGAAGTAGAGAAAGACTGTGCGTGTGTGAATTATTTGAGTAGTTGCCTGCAGACATGTCCTTCACATCTGAACATCTCCACACACTCTTTGTGGATCCACATGCCTGCTAGTGATGCATTGATGTCTATGTTTGTGTGTGTATATTTCCCAGGAGAGGACTTTGGTTTGGAGTTTCCACCCTGTGTAAACTCATTTTTGCCGGAATCTTTCTACATTGGCGAATGGAATAGAATCATCATGTAAAATGTCAAATGTTCTCAGAGTCTCCGTTTGAGGGCTCTATGTTTGAATGCTATTGGTGTGTCATGTTGTTTTCTGAAATTTCTTCTTTCCGTGATAGACAAGGAACAAATGAAAGTAGAGAAAATAAAAGATCAAAGACATTGTGTGGCCTACTTTTTCATTACTGGGAAAAAAAATCAGAGTTGCCATTTAGACAGATTGCACCTGGATACCAGAAAGCTTGTGTTGTTTTTTGATATTTTTGAATGTGTTAAGCACAGTTTGGAAAGGATTAAATTCTCTTGGAAACAGGATTGGGATTGCATCGTAAAACCCATTTAAATAAGACCTCTTTCAATTATAACATTATTTATATGATGAACAAAAGGAAATAATTTTATACTTGTACCTGATGTTGCCATTCTGAGCAGTTTCTTCTTGATTTAATTTTCTTATTTACATCAGATGGGAGCAGTACATGAGCCACCAGTTTCATCGAGAAAGTTTGTTTAAATCCATAATGAAGTTGGTGCACCAGGTACTGCAATGAGAAATTCTACTGTCTTCAGCTAATGTCAAAATAATGAGGAGAATCATTGTGAAAATAATATACCATAATCTCAGACATTCCTGTCTGGATGGGATTAGATTTCTCAGAGGAGTAAGCCGAAAAACTGCAGGTAATTTCCTTTTTAATTCTTACAAATATATATAAGGAAAACACAGATTTGCTTAAATAGGACAGGACTAAAATCACAAAGTACGTCTCTGTGGAATACAGACTTACCTGACTTTTCCCATGAAAAAAACCCTTCCTGTCCAAATAGGGCTTATGTGTGTTTATAGTATGCTGTCATACCATCAGTTTTTGCCTCGGCTGCTCCAAACAATCTGTACAGTACATTCCAGAATGTCCACATTTAACATAATAGATTAGTAATTTATAATAAAATATTCAATAATATTTGCTGTTTCACCATGCAAAAGTAAATTACAGAAATTAACACAGAAGTACAAGAGTAGAACAGAGAAAAGAATCCTGTTGAAAAAAACAGCATATGCTGGTTAGCTATGTTTTGAAGCATGACAGCTGGTTTGAGCTGGTCCTGAGCTGTTTATAAACTGGTTCTGAGCTGGTCCTGAGCAGGAGTTGCAGGACCAGCACATGATCAGCTCATAACCAGCTTATAATCAGCTCAAGACCAACTAAAGGCCAGCTTAAACCTGGTTCAAAACATACCTAACCAGCATATGCTGTTTTTTTTTAAACAGGTAGAGAACAGAAGTTGGCACCTTAGTTCATCTTTAGCCATCTTTAAAGGCTGTAATGGACCCAGTAGCTCTAACTGAGTTTGAATGGCAGAACGGAGTGAGTGAAGGTTCTGTAAAAAAATTGCACCTTGATTTGATGGAACCATCTGGCGGCATTGACTCCTGTGGACGGAAGGGAATGTAGACCTGTAGAAGTGCTGTTCAGCGGTTATCCTGAGTCAAAGCTTTGAATATCAGAATCAGAATGAGCTTTTTTTGCCAGGTATATTTACACATACAAGGAATTTGTTTTCATGTAAGAAGCTTCCACAGTGCAACAGAATGACAGTGACAGGACAAAAACACAGATAATAAAAGGATAAAAATAGAACAAGTAAATATGTAATAACAGTACACAGATTGACAATTGTATGTACATGTATATTACAATAGACAGTTTTGTATGTACAGGTATATTATGTGCAAATTTGAAATGTAAACTAAGTATGTATGTTAGATAAATAAGTATATAAGTGTATAAATAGTTTTGTGTGTTCCACAATTACTGTCAAGTGTTCGTAAGAGGGATTGCTTGAGGGAAGAAACTGTTCCTGTGTCTGGCCGTTCTGGTGCACAGTGCTCTGCAGCTCTGACCAGACAACAACAGTTCAAAGAGGATGCTGGATGTGAGGGGTACAGTTCTTGGAGAGTAGGGAGGGTTGTACCAATGATTCGCTCAGCAGTCCGGACTATCCGACGTAGTTTTCTGAGGTCAGATTTGGTAGCTGAGCTGAACCAGACAGTTCTAGAAGTGCAGAGGACGGATTCAATGATGGCGGATTAGAACTGTTTCAGCAGCTCATTTGGCAGGTTAAACTTCCTCAGCTGGCGAAGGAAGTACAACCTCTGCTGGGCCTTTTTCACAGTGGAGTCAATGTGAGTGTCCCACTTAAGGTCCTGAGAGATAGTGGTGCCCAAGAACCTGAATGTCTCCACTGTCGTCACAGTGCTGTCCATGATGGTGAGTGGGGGGAGTGCAGGGAGGTTTCTCCTGAAGGCCACGATCATCTCCACAGTTTTGAGAGTGTTCAGCTCCAGGTTGTTAAGACTGCACCAGACAGCCAGCTCTTTAACCTCCTGTCTGTAAGCAAACTCGTCACCAGCCTGAATGAGGCCGATAAATGTGGTGTCGTCTGCAAACTTTAGGAGCTTGACAGAGGGGTCCTTTGAAGTGCAGACGTTCGTGTAGAGGGAGAAGAGCAGCGGGGAGAGGACACATCCCTGAGGGGTGCCAGTGCTGGTGGTACGGGTGCTGGATGAGAATTTTCCCAACTTTACTAGCTGCTGCCTGTCTGTCAGGAAGTTGGTGATCCACTGACAGATGGAGGTGGCCATGGAGAGCTGAGTTAATATGGGCAGGAGGAGGTTTGGGATGATAGTGTTAAAATCCGAGCTGAATATGTAAATCCAAGACTAGATTTTTGGTGTTGTGTGATGAGGCTATAAAAATGTAAATGAAAATTCGCTCTTGAGTCGAATCAATACTTGAAACGTTAGCCATTAGCATTTTAAAATGTAATGTTAGTAATCTTTTACTGATACCGCAATCATCTTTCTTTAATTTAACAGCTTTAGATGGCCAGACATGTTTAAATGTCCTCATTAGCATTACATTATGTAACTGTTGGATTAAACTAGTCTGTCTGAATGTGTGTGTGTAAGTCCAGTTGGTCCTTGGCTTTTTATGAGCAGCAGCAAAGTGGTAATATTACAGGTTTTGCTGCACCTTTGGCTTCCATTATGATTTCTTTCCCCTGGGCCGTCAGAAGAACTGTGAACACTCAGATAATATTGTGAGGGTGTGTGTGCGTGCGAGTGAAGGTCTTTTCTTTTTATGCCTGCACAGAGATTTGCATTGTGTGCACGAATGTGTATTTACATGTCTTTGCGAACTGTAATTGTATTACCTTCATGACTTAGTAGCATTGCTTTCTTGAAGCATATCCTCGTGCTTAAAAATGGTTTTGTTTTTAATATAGCCATATAGCAGGAGGTGGAAAAATTCCCTCAGGGTATTATATGAGTGGAAGTGTGGAAAATGCTCTCATTCTTCTCCGTTCTCAATTTTGTGCATGTCACGGCATTCCGGTAGCGCTAAATGAGGGTGAATAATTGCTCCTTAAAGAAGAGGGCCTTTCCATCCTCACGGACACCTCGTATGAATAAACCAGTGCAACAACTTCAAATTGAAGTTAAATTGTTTCCCCTTTCTGTCTGCTGTGAGCAGACTTATCATTCCTTCACATAACCTCAGTGGTTTCCCCATTCATGTTTTTATTTGGCCCAAAAAGTTGCAGGGAAAAGCATTCCCTGCAGTAGAAAGTACTCGTAATAACCTAACCAAGGTCAGGCTGGTAATTAGAGTGTATGTGTGTGTGTATGTGTGTGTGTACGCGTTTGCCAGTCCCCATCACACCTTAAGCCCAGACGTGAATTACGCTGTGGGAGTCTGAGCTGCACCTGTCGCAAAGATTCCTACTGCTGGGTGACTGGCAGGTCTTCCACACACAAACACACTCACGCACAGACAAATTTATGTCTAGCCTGAGTGTTAGGAAACCTTGGAGCAAACTAGTTTAGCTGAATTGCCTGAATCTAGCTTTAATTTTTTTATATCCAGCTATGCTATTAAACTAGGTTTTTATTATTTTCTGAAGAAAATGCATGGTGCTCGCCCAGGGAAAAGACACTGCCATGATATATTTCCTGTATGTTAAGATTAATAATAGTAATTTTCATGATTAAAATGACAATTTTAAACGTAAAAATGAAAATGTATGCAGCATTATATAAACAGTATGGAAAATGCAAATTTTGTTGTTCAGTTATTCGTTTTTATTAAAGTTTCTGTATATTTCATGTATGTGTATGCATCTGGGAAAGAAAAAAAAATTGCAAATATATTTTATATAAACACACACACACACACACACACACACACACACACACACACACACACACACACACACACACACACACGTACTCTCAATTAGTCCTTTTCCCTATATTTTATCATTTGCCTGATGAAAATTGTAAGTTTGATTGCTAAGTAAAGTAAAAGCACACCTTTCTTTGATAAACTATTAAAAAAAAATTTATATAAAAAAACAATAAAAAGTAGTACTTGAGGAAAGAACCCATATGAGCAGTAGTTATGGTGCTGCTTGTCTTTTAAAATCCTGTAGGATGTGAAATCTTTCATATGTTATTGCATTTGATGGTTCTAACATCAGTTCTGAATCATTAACATTTATGTAGTTTGCTATGGGAATGCTATTTTTATTTGTTAGCATTCACCATTCTCGAGGAATATAGAACTCTTAGCCAAAGACAAAGAAGTTGTATTAAGTCTTTATGCAAGCAAATTAACTTTTGTAGTTGCTTAGCAAAGCATAGCACAGAACTTCCTGACTGTTCCCAACTGTTCTTAGTACAAGTCACTCAGCCAGGCTAAAAATGGACAAGCTGAGAAATATAATGTTCCTCTTCTCCCTAAGTGTACATATCTTATGTATAATAAAGGCAAACCACTGAAATCCAACACCATGTCATGTTTAAAAATCCAACCACCATTGCTTCGAGATTATTCTTCTCGTTATGGACCGGAAAGAGTGGGGGAAGAAAGAGAAAGGAAAGATGTGATTGCGCTTTGTCTTCCACCATTGACATCAAATTCCCATTTCCTAAATGTTCTGTGAAGTGTGTTTCCCTCTCCACGGGCTCACCGTCTGTGTGTGTGTGGTGTGTGTTGTGTTGTTGCCGTTTGGTTTTGGTGTGGGCCCACAGTGATTGAAAACAGATGCCTTGTTTTTTTGTAGTTGTCTCGCCGGGGAAAGTAATGGACAAAGCAGAACACAGGACAGCGAAAGCATAAACGAGATCTATTGCGACACAATGAAATGGGCTTGGGAAGCAATAAGCACCAGGCGCATTCCGGTTATATAAAATGGTGGCTTCTCACTCCCTTTTACTCACAGATGATTTGTTTAACATAATGCGCCTTGCCTACGATTCTGCGTAAAAAAAATAAAAATAATGGCAAGCCAGAAGAGTCCAATATCAAAATTGAGCCATGAAGGCCTGTTGCCAATGTCTTGTTCTCTGGGTTTTGTAATTTAAAACTTTACTCGTTTATAAAGGGTTATCTGGGATCTGAACTCTCAGGAACTCTCCCCGTTTGGGTTGTCTTTATTTTTAACCACATTTTTTGTTGTTCTAATGGGTTGATTAAACCATAATGATCTATCCAAACATCCTTAATGTGTGGCCTGCATCTGCTTTGTTGTTCTTAATAGTGTTTTTTATCTGCTATTTACCAGTTTTGAGTTGGAATACTATTGTCACTTATAATACATAACTTGCTGTAGCATATTTAGGTTCTTTTGTTAACCAAGGCTTCATTCATTTGATCAAAAATAGAGTAAAAACAGTAATATTGTGAAATATTATTATATTTTAAAACAATGGTTTTCTATTTTAATATATTTAAAAATGTAATCTAAAGTTGAAATAGAAACCAAAATCTTTTGTGAAAGTCTTTTGTGAAATTGTCACCTTTCATCAATTTAATGCATACTTGTTTAATAAAACTATTCATTTCTTTAAAAAAAATCTTACAGACACCAAACATTTGAGAAGTGTACATTAAATGCATGTAAGTACATTAAATACATGCTGTAGCAGTCCTTTGATGTTGAATGGTATTTAAATATATTTATTATCAAGATTTATTTGATCAATATTTTTTCCTACCTTCTAATACATTCTGGGATTGCCTCATCTGTGAAGGATACAAGTATATCCTTCATCTATTTTGCATGGTTTGTTTTAAGATCAAATAATGAATTAAAAGAAGTAGTTTTCAGAATTACAGTATATATTGCTTCACATTAATTTGTCACACTTGGAATGGAAGGTGAAGTCAGGTGAAGTCCATTATGGGATATGTTATCACATTTATTATGTTCTGGTTTTATACAGCACATTTTAGCTAATGTAGCAGGTCATGTGAAAATGAGTATACTGTGCAGAGGCACATTCTATGTATTTACACTGAGGAGAATGTGCTTTCTCATATTTTTATGACAAGTATACAATGCTTTAAGTTGTTTAAATGCTTTTTGTTCTTACTTAAGGCACAAATTTGGCCAGAATTGCGACTGGTTCATCTTAAAACAAAAAGCATGATATATATGACTTTTAAGATAGTACGCCAGTCCAAACACAGCCAGAAACTGGGAGGAGGATGTGGGAGTGGTGTGGCCTTAAAACCTTCATGCTCGTAAACAAAAAGAAGACGGCCAAGCTGGCCCAATTGAATTATGGGTGATGTAGTCAGAATGTTAGTATCTCTGAGCCTCTATCAGCCTCTCACCAATCTCATTATCCATGCATTAGCAGCTGTGTGAGGAAGGAAAGGGGCTTTTAGTGGGAGCACTCAGGAGCTGGAGGGCTGGGCTCCAGAAAGAAAGCAAAAAGAAAGCCGAGAGCTCAAGGAGTTGCAGTTGTTGTTGTTTATAATGATGCTAATGTGCATTTGCAAGATGCATGTGCGTGCAAGCTCTATTCTCTAGATGAGGGCACACAAAGGCCAGAGGAAAGGTGTAGTACACATGCTTCGAACCATTCGCCAGAACTCAGAGGGCTGTGCTTCATCCAGACTACTGATCAGACAGGAAACACACCCTCCAGCTGTTAGCACCAGAAACACCATCACAAATGTCTCGTTTCACAAATGAAAGGATTTGAGAGAGAGAGAGAGAGAGAGAGAGAGAGAGCGAAAAGCACACAGACAGACACATCCGGATGCTGCCGTGTCTCCTCTGTCCCTGTCGTACTCATGTAGCCCCGTCTCACTCCAGCGCTGTTGTTATTCCTCACTAGTGCCTGAGAACTGTCTACATATCTCCGCCATCTCGGGCAGTGAGTTGTACTAACAGCTGATATGGCCGCTGATGTTCTCGTCCATTACGGAGACGTGTCGTTCTCATGAGAGCTCGATCTGACTGTCAATTCCACAGCGAATAAATCCACTTCCTTCAACACTCTTATAATAACTCCATCTGCTTAATAGTTGATTCAAAAGCTCTGCTTGTGTTGGGAGATTTATCGTAGATTTGTCACACAGATATTTTTTCTCTTAGTTTCAAAGGGTTTGACAGGATTGCAGATGAACTTTCCAGGCTGACTTTTTATTTAGACTTGGTTTTTGTTTACGTGTGTTTGTATGTGGCTTGGTTGCAGTTTTATTGGAATAGTCAAAGTACATTTATGCTATAGGCAAATCCATTTTTAATTGATATTTTAAATATAAATAATATTTAAAAAATATGTATTTATCTGTTTCATGTTATTTAATACATTTATGTTGTAATATAGATAGTATGTAAAATGTAATACAATTACATTTTTATTATGAATTACGAATCTCAAACTTTTTAAATAAAAAGTCTATTTTAAATTGCATGTATTTATTTTTTTATGTTATTAAATATATTTTATGATATGAAATATAACATATATAATATGTAATACCTTAACATTTCATAATAAAGCATACAATTTTCCTATTTTTAATAAAAATGTATGTTGCTCCAAAGTCAAAGTGCCTTTGTTCAGTTTTAAAATTATGTCTAGCTATATATATTTTATTTAATTATAAAAAAATATTTGTATATGTAATAGTTAAATTGTTGTACTGTAAATAAGACTGATTTATATTCAATACATAAGACTATTGAACATTAAAGTGGTAAGTACACTCTAGATGAGATATGCTAAACTTACTCAATGTGAGTAATATTTTGGCACGTGTGTAAACACACTCTACATGAACCAGTGTCACAATTTCCTTGTGATGACTATCACATCATCAATGCATGTGTCTAACGAAACACATTTAGAGGCTTTCTGTTAGGGTAATTTTGTGGATTAAAAAAAGGCAAAGGCATTTCAGATAAAGGACCTTGACTGGTTATTATTCCATATGGGATTGAGTTGTGCAAACAGCTGCTACTGGCGGAACAGCATGTTCCTTGGGCTGAAAAGACAGAGTTAGAGAGAGAAACAGACTGAGAATGCAAGAGAAGGGAGTTCCTGAGTAGTCTGGAAGATCTGACTATGTCACATAACCAGATTGACCCTACTTCCTGTCTGTTGCACAGGCAGTTAGTACTGGACATTTCATGGAAATGTCTGCTTTGATGATCTAACTCAGAAAGACAGCCAGCATCTGCGTGTGCTTCACATGTTTCTCACCCTCGTCGGTGCGTTAAGCCTTTCCTTGGTCTACACCAGCGCTAGAGCAGAATCTTAGCCGGGAATCAAAATTGACTGTCTCACTCTAAACAAAGACAAATGAATGATCCTCGCTTCCTCTTATTCTACCTCTCAAAAAAAATCTCACTGCCTGCAATGCTCGCTCTTGGGATGTACAACACAAGAGGAACTAACGTTGACCTGTTCTTGAGTTGTAAAAGAATAATAATAAAAAAAACAATAGACCTGATTTCTTGACATGCAATAAATCAGAGTTATATAATTCATAAAAATCTCCCACTGGATGAGCAGGCCAGCTGCAAGAAGGCCAGCACTGAGTGATTAATGCCTCTCTTTACATTTGATCTAGCTCTCATAGACGCAAACACAATGCAGGGGTTTAAGAACCTGAGGCGCAGATGATGCTGATCATTTTGATATGAGCGAATGATTGATGGATAGTGGGAATGATGGAGTCTGAGAGGATATGCTGCGGAAATCTCAGCCAAGTACATGCACCGATGTGGCGCTGACCCAGCCGTCATGGGCGCGGTACGGGCAGCTACGTCAGAACAGGGGCTATACGTGCCAAAACACAGCTGTCTTGGACCCAGATGTCATCTTAAGATGACCTCATCACAGAGACTTAAGCTGCAGCTGCTGTTGTAATGTCAGGCAGATATGAGCTCACTGAAGCGCTCGCCAGTTAACTATAGTTACGGCCTGACAGAGCGCTGGAGAACCATTTGTGATGCATCATAGAGCTGTAAGTGCAACAGATCCATCCGATACCGTTTGATAACGTAATACACAGAACTGTGCTGCCTCTGTTGTAGCTGCAGATACTGTTTTTATGTAAGATTGACAGCAGAAAGAAAGTCTCAATTTTCACAGAAAAACAGCATAACATTTTAATGTCATTTGCATTTTTTGCATATCACTACTTGGCATGTTGCGATCAGTTACATGCCATGCAATAACCAGTGATTTTAAAGTCTGAATATGCGCCAAGGTTGTGTAAAATTGAGAGCTCACTTAAGAGTGTGGATTTAAATTAAAGGGATAGTTCACCCAAAAATGAATATTCTGTCATCCTTTACTGTTTCTTTCTTCTTTAAAGCACAAAAGAAGACATTTTAAAGACGGTTGGTAAACAAACAGTTGACATTTGAGGGTGTGCATACAATGTCATAATTTTCATTTTTTAAACTATCATTAAGATGAAGACTCTTTTATGATTGAATGACCCAAAACACCAATTAAACACACGCAAACATATTCACAGTACACAAAGGGCTTGTTTGGTTTCTTTACACACCACTAGTTGTAGACATTACCACAGGGCAAATGGTGCTCTTGGCTACAATATAGATGAGCTCACTGTTTCACAGTCTTGGCAAGTCTTGAGGCGTGATAGGCTATGGTGGGCAATATTACAGACTTTGGCTCACATGAGCTCAGTGTGTGTTTATGACAGAGCAAACACTACATCGTTTGGCCCCCTGATGGACATTATGTCCGTAGCATAATGGCCCTACTGGAGGAAGTCTCACTGTATTAACAAATAAATTCAGCACATTAAGGCTCTTAAATACCCATGTACGTGAAAATGGGACTGTAATGTTATGGCTATCTGATTTGTTCCATTATGAGACATTATTTGTTTGTGTCTTGCATTATGCCTAAATTCGCCATTAAAATGTCTCTTTTTTGCTTTTTAATTAAGTTTTGGCAGTGTGTTAAATGAGCTGTAGCAGTTAAGCGCTTTCCCATGCCTTACTAGAATAAACTGTTCAGATTAAGCAAGGCACAGATCTTTTTATACCCGTCATCTGTGAATAATGGCCACATTTGCCTCACTGTATTATTTTCTAAAATGATATAATAAAAAAATAATATTAAATGCATTTTTACTGTACATTGTTAATAAATAATATGAATTACAATTGTTCAAAATTATACATTTATATACATTTATGACCCTGGACCACAAAACCAGTTTTAAGTGTCAATTTTTCGAAATTGAGATTTATACATAATCTGAAAGCTGAATAAATAAGCTTTCCATTGATGCATGGTTTGTTAGGATAGGACAATATTCGGCAAGATGCAACTATTTGAAAATCTGCAAAAAAAATTTGAAAGTGAAAAAAAAAAAAGTGAAAGTGACGTGACATACAGCCAAGTATGGTGACCCATAATCAGAATTCGTGCTCTGCATTTAACCCATCCAAAGGGCACACACACAGCAGTGAACACACTTCCGGATCAGTGGACAGCCATTGATCTTAGCCAAAAGGCAGAGAAGCTTATAAAGTTGTCCAAATGAAGTTCTTAGCAATGCATATTACTAATCAAAAATTACGTTTTGATATATTTATAGTAGGAAATTTACAAAATATATTCATGGAACATGATCTTTACTTAATTTCCTAATGATTTTTGGCATAAAAGAAAAATCGATATTTTTGACCCATACAATGTACTGTTGGGTACTGCCACAAATATACCCATGTGATTTAAGACTGTTTTTTTATATATAAAGTTAATGATGTTGTCACACACCTGGTCTCTGGTAAATATGTAGCAGACAGTTTTTTGTTTATGCTGTTTCTGGCTGGATTTCAACGTGTCAGACATTTGGAACATATGCAGACAACAGGAAGGAGATGTTTATGCTCTTCTGCTGTTTTGAGACAACAGTCTGGCAAACCGCTTGCTGAGCTCCATGTAAACAAGGAAGTTATGTCACCTGCCTTCTGGGTATCCTTGTGCAGACATTGTGTAAAAGTTATCTGGTTTACAAGCTTTACCACATGAAGTTTTAATGACAAAGTTGAATATAACTTTACACAGACAAGATGAGTAAGTGATTCTATCACACTAGTGTCATGTAAAAGAACAATCTATGTTCAGTATATTAGAAATCAGCAGCATTTGTGGAATAATGTTGATTACCACAAAAAAAGCAAAGCTGAAGGTTATGGTGAGCCACTTACAATGGAAGTGTTTTAGGAGGAATTAAAACAAGAAATTTAAAGCTTAGAATTTTATAGAAGCACTTTTTAGTAACACTTTACAATAACGTTCCATAAGTTAACATTAATGAACATTAATACTGAAAAATATTTCTAAAGCATTTATGAATCTTAGTTAATAATAATTTTAACAATGAATAATACATTATTAAAATCACTATAACTAAAATCAACAAAGATTAATAAATACTGTAACAAAATATATAGTAGAAGATATGTTGCAGTTGATGGTCCCCATTGACTTTCCCAACAACAGGGACCAACAACTGTTTGGCTCTTCAAAATTCTTCAAAATATCTTCTTTTGTGTTCAACATATGAAAGAAACTTATACAGGTTTGTGGTTTATTGATTTTGAGTAGTTTGTGGGTGAGTTTTTGGTTTTGGAATTTTTATTCTTTTAAATCTTAAATGTGTGTGTTTTATGTCTTTTTTTTTCTTTTTTTTTTTTTTTACAATAAGTGCCTTATTGTAACGAGAGAAAAAAAATTATTAAAGGGCGACACTTTTAATTATTATCTAAATAATTTTTATTGTTAGTTAAGCTTAATCTAATGCCTGATTTGAACTTTAAATGTATTGTAAAAAATTGTTGCTTGAGACCAATAGCCCTACGTTCAAGATAAGATACAGGTCGTCGCTCTCTCATTTTTTATCATGTAATCTCTCCTCTCCGTGCCATTTCCACCCTCAGTCTTCACAGTAAGAGCTGTAAGTGTCAACATTTTTTAGCACTGCCTATTTGATCACTCGTCGGTGTGTGTGTCGCCGCTGGTGACATGGTTCAGCGGCATCAGTGTGAACCCTCACTGTCTCTCAGAGTGCCTGTCCTATCCTTTATCATTTTCTATTGCCACTAAATCCGAGGTCATGACAGATAAGCCTCCAGGTGGCACAGTGGTACACAATGTGTGTGTGGGCAGGTTTGTGTGTGTGTAGCTTATCCAAAAAAAAAAAAAAAAAAATCCCACTCTATCAGTCCTACAATAATTGAGAAATATCAGAGCACTCTTGTCGAAATTTAGAGAAAACATCTCTTGCAAGATTGCAAGTGTCTGTTTGTTGTCAGGTGTATATGTGTGTGTGTGTGTGTGTGTAAGTGTGATAAAGAAAAGAAGGTTCATTTCTCCGGAGCTCAATAGTCTACCCTTTATCCCAATCAAGATGAAGAGGCCACGGTGAGTGAAGATGAAAGCAGAGATGCTTCAACACCACCGGCTCTATAATGCCTTTGGTAATAACAGGCTTTCATCAAGAGTGAAATGGCAACAAACGTCCGCTTGTGTTTAGCCATCAAACACGACATCTCCGACTGAAAGCGGACAGATTGGCGTAACTCCACAGATCGGCCACAGGAGTGTTCTTCTCTTTCATTTGATTGGGATCGTCTGTGGAGTGTTGAGGAAGAGCTGTTTTATAGAGACGTCAGGCCCGGCAGTGCTGATTGGATGATGGTGGAATAATTTACAGGAAGAAGCTAGAGCCGTTGATCAAAGAGTGAGGGCTGAAGTGAACAAACTGACATAGAGGGAGAGAGAAAGAAGAAAAAAGTGATCAGCATGCTTAAATTAATGCGAAAGAATGCTGTCGTCCATTCGGTTCTTGGATCTGAAAGGTGGATGGTTTGATCCTAATAGGAAGAAGACCAATTATTTTCTTCCTTCCTTCTTTCCTTCCTTCCTTTCTTTCTTCCTTCCTTTGAAACACAGAAAGACTGACAGACTCAGTTGCCATTCGCTTTCACTGCATTCACTCACTTCCATATAATATACTGCAAGCAAGCAGTGACTTAAGACAGTCATTAGATATGGAGCAGCATGATTACAGTGAGTGAATGATTATTGAAATATTTTCATTTTTGGGTGAACTATCCCTTTAAGGGAAGAAATATTCCTCTGAGCCACATTAGCTCTTGTTTCATCCTCTCTTTCACGACAATTGCCCCTGTATTGTCTCTTCTGTGTCGACATTGTAGGAAAGTCGTGGTAATAAATCAGTCTTGGTCTTGTGGCGATAAATAAAGATTCTGCTCTGTTCATCTGTTATTTCTTACACCCTCAGCCTGTCTCTGTGGTAACAGGGCCGGTGTTCCCCTGGGACCCAGTAGTTGCTGTTAGGTTTTGTGATTAGGTTTTGCTGTAACATGTTGTGGTTCAGTGGTCAGTGCTGGAGTTGGTACTATCAGACCTCTGGTGACTCTGAACACATCTTCTGCTCTCTTTTGGAGGTGTGTTTTTTGACTGTTTGCTACTTTATCCACAAAAATCCAGCAAAAATAATCAGAATAATTATATATTAAATATATTAGTAATTCTGGTTATTGAAAATAACCAACCTGCATTGATGCGATGAATGATATAGGTCAGTTCCAAAAATCAGAAACAGTATTATGGCTAGTTTTAAGTATGTACTAGTTGTCATATCAGCGATTTAAATGTTTATAATTAATAATTAATAATAATAATAATAATAATAATAATAATAATAATAATAATAATAATAATGTAATTATTATTATTATTATTACTATTATTATTATTTTTAATATACATTATACTGTTTAGTTTGGGGTTAGTAGGGCTCTATGAAATCCATTTTATTTTATTTTTCCACAAATTATTATTTTATATTTTTTGCACTTCAAATTTTCTAAATAAGTAAATCAAAATGATCTATAAATCAAAAAACATTAATTAAAAGTTTAGTTAATTGAAATCATAGAACACACACAATTTAACAGCAATTTATTAAACGTTTAACAAAAATTACATTTTTAGGGCCCTATTAAATATATTTTATGTTTCTCAAATTCAGGTTTATTTTTATCAGATTCTGTGTTTTCCATTTTTGCTTTCTGGATTCCATTCTAATGGTTTAATTGAATGTAATAATCAAAAGCATCTCTAATTAATAGTTTTTTGTAAAAACAAACAAAAAAAAAAGTCACAGACACAAGTCCATAATGCGTTTTGATTGAAGTGTACCGGCTTACTTTTGATATATTCATTCAAAATTTGGCATTTTCAGTGACTTTCTGCATTGTACAGTTAATTACATTTTTATGACTGGATTCTGCAATTCTGTCTGCATTTTCCATATTGCAAAATCATAGGGCCCTAAGTTAGTAAAGATGTGCAGTAGCTTACCAAGGCTAGTTTTTTTTTTCTTCTTTATTGTCACTTTTGACCAATTTAATTCAATTTAATACATGTTGAATAAAAGTATTAATATCTTAATAATCTCTTGTACCCCTATGCTGATGCAAAAGCTGAGATGAAAGATTCCCACCACTATGTTTGTGAGGTCCTGTGACACCTCTGTGACGGGCGTAGAATGGTGTTTCGATTACTAGTACCCTCAGTGCGGTTTTAGGTTGAAAGATAGAATGCTTTTGGCAAGTTTTCGATGTGGTCTTTAAAGCAGACCTCCATTTGTCCTTGAGCTGCTACTGAAGTTGGAGACAGAGCGGAGGCATGCGGACATCATGTCTCTGCCAGCGCAGGTGTCTTGTGGCGTATAGCGCGGTGGGTGGGTGGTTGTTAGCTGGTGGGGGTTGTTTCGGTCATAAGTTTGAGAGTCATTTTACAAGTTTTTCAAGACAAGCTGAGGATCATTGAATTCACACTCGATCTCTCACAGCTTTCCTTCTCTCATCCCACCCACCCGCCGCTGCTGAGATAAAACTGGCCTGTTAAGCTCAGATCAATGTGCGTGTGTGTGTGTACGCGTGAGCGCGCATCTGTGCCCATTTGTGTCAATCTAAGGGAGAATGCATTAACATTTATAACTTGTGATGGTGGCCTTGATTGTGAGACAGAGCTGACACACACTCTGACACACATGAGTCCCCACTGGCCTCTCGGCGCACTGCGCTGTCACACACACCCCCATTAGCATGGTGGCTAACCGCTCTTCTGCATCCATTAGAATAAATGTGTGTTAATGGATATGCTTCAGCTGCCTGTGGCTGATTAGAATAAATGTGCTTCATACAAAGCTGAAGCAGATGAACGTTCACACCCCAGCTTTAACCTGACACACCTAAAGCTGCCCACAGAGGACCAGCTAAACACATACTTAAGATGCTGGCACATGACACTGAAAGCATCAAACATTTCTTGGAAGCACTAGGGCTTATGTTTTAAATAATTGTTATTTTAAGTTAATGAAAAATTGTTAAAAGTGTAAATTTAAAAATATAAATACAATTTTAATGCAAATACAAATAATTTTATGTATGCATGTAGTGGCAAGTTTATATAGTATTTACATAAAGAGTAGATGGATGGCCAATAAATATATATATATATTTTTTTCTTAAAATATATATATATATATATATATATATATATATATATATATATATATATATATATATATATATATATATATATATATTTTTTTTTTTTTTTTTTTTTGTCTAAAGATACCCAGTCCCTAAGAAACTTGTAGTTAAACTTTAGTGATTATCATTTTCTTTATTCAACAGCAACCCAATGAATTTCCCTAATGTGAGGCTTGTACGGTGTAATATTTATCAAGAAATAATGTAGGGCAGGACTTGAAAGGCTAGGCAATGATAGTACTGGATAATATTATTTCTTCCTGCCCATGCAGCCCTGGTTGCATCAGCAAAAATGTTTTGAGAAAGCTTTTACATTTTAATGAAAGATTATAAAAAGATTTCTCTTCAGAATAACCTGCAGTAATGCATTATACACAATAAAAGTAAGGCCATTTGTTAATGAAGTAAAAAGGGGCTATTCTGATTTGCCTTGAAAAGCATGGCATCTTAGTGTTTTTTTTTTTTTTTGTGTATATATTGATATGTATTCAGGTGACATTGAAGGATTCTGGGTGAGTCTATGAGCATGAATGTGTGCACTTGAGCATATGTGGAGTGGTTGATGTGTTTGCATTTGTGTGTGTATGAATGTGCTTGCCTGAGTTTGTATGGCGTTTTTATTGTATGTGTTAGGGGAGTTGTATTAGCATGTGTTGTCCTTGGTCAGAGTGTTGAACGGGGTGTGGGGTGGATGGTAATGAGGCTGAATTCATTGGGCTCTGTGGTGATCCGAGTCCATTTGGCGGCGGCGCTGTCTGCTTTTCGCTGACTCGCTCAGCCTCACCACTCAAAAGAACTTCTAAATAACCTTGTACTGCCGAACCCGTACCAGCCCTGCTGAGAAACACAGACAGGACCAGAGAGAGAAAGAGAGAGAAAGACTGCAAACACAGTCAGGAACACACACACAGGGAAAAACACACAGTTTGTCTGCGCAAACGTACAAGAAGAGACACGTACATACTACATTCCTGTACATACATAGATAGCAATCTATGTCTACACATGTAACAATTCTCAGTGAATACCATTATTCTGACAGAGTCATTGGTCATTGATTCTGTGATTCTATGTGAATTAGGCCTAACTGTTCTTGTTTCATTTCTGAAATCTATCTATCTATCTATCTATCTATCTATCTATCTATCTATCTATCTATCTATCTATCTATCTATCTATCTATCTATCTATCTATCTATCTATCTATCTATCTATCTATCTATCGTTCTAACATTCTATCTATCATTCTTTCATTCTGTCAAGCCTGTCTATCTGCCTGTCTGAGCTGAGCTATTAAATGAAAATAAAATCTAAATCACAATATGGCCTTGTGCGATTATTAAACTGCATTAATTCATAATAATCTGAATGTGTTATGTGAGATGGGGCTATTTTCTGTCTGTATTTTTCTCTAGTAATAGTAGTAGTAGTAGTAGTAGTAGTAGTAGTAGCAGTAATGATGATAATTATTGTAATAATGATAATTTTTATTATTTTTCAGCATTAATATGATTGGCTGATGTTCTTATTTTTAGCTTTGGGAATTTGTGTATCTTGATTGCATTATAGTTTTATACCTTTTGCCAAAATGTTTAAGTTATTGCAAAGAGCCTTAAGGTAACAAAATCTCCACAACACAACAGAAACAAGCCGCAACACAACGAAATTACCAAAACAAATTGAAAAAAGCCACAACACAACAGAAACAAGCCGCAACACAACGAAATTACCAAAACAAATTGAAAAAAGCCACAACACAATGAAATTAGCACAACACAATGGAAACAAGTCGCAACGCAACAAAATTAGCACAACACAACAGAAACAAGCTGCAACACAATGACAACAAGCAACAACACAACAAAATTAGCAAAACAAAACAGAAACAAGCCATAACACAATGAAATTAGCACAACACGATGGAAACAAGATGCAACACTAAGGAAACAAGCCATAACACAACAAAATTAGCACAAAAAAATGGAAACAAGCCACAACACAACAAAATTAGTGTAGTGGCAATTTTGTTGTGTTGTGCCAATTTTTGTTGTGTTCTGTACTACTAAGCGACCGAACAGATCACAATAAAGTCACTTTCAAAACAAGCAGCTTTGGTCAGTGTGTCATATGACCAATTTGAACCTGTTGCGAACTCTGCATAGGGAAATCCTTTGCCCAAACACAAAATTCCCAATCCTTTGAATTCCTATTGACATGATTGGATTTTGCCCTAGAAAATTTGCCAAACTATGGTAAATGTGATTGCACTTTTACAGTATACCACAGTAAAACAACCAGTGTTCTGATTTTATAATGGCTCTTTGAATGTAGTAATTATTGATTCAAGTCAGGATGTTTGAAATATTAGAAACTATTATTACTTTAAAGGCACAATATGTAATTTTTCACCATTAGAGGGCACATATTCAAAATAAACAAAGACCAGATAGCATAGTTTGATGACGTGTGTGACTGAGTGTGGAATCATGGGAGTTGTGGTCTTCATCCCCACAGCCGATGCAATCTGACGGGACTCTGGCAGAAATCATGTTCATGGATGAGCTAATGATTTATTAACGTAGTAGAATGAAGCAGGGGGAGGCTGAAAGCCATTGAAGCGAAATGAGGCCGCTGAACGAGTGTGACACACAGCTCGAAAGCAGTGGGGCTTTTATTATGCCACAGTCGACCGCTTCCGCTCCTTCCGGTCATGCGTATGTGGGGAAAAAAGCAGTGCTGTTTTATCAAACTAGATACATTTGAAAGTTTTATAATAATGCTACTCTGTGCAGTCGTCAGCGGTCTATTAAAATGCACAACATATTAAAGAGTCTTTGGTGTTTACATATGTTTACTACAAAACAAAACCAGAAATCGAGGGGTTATGATGTCATTGGCAGGTGACACAATGACACTATGGACACGGTCTGTATCATTAGATAAAATTGCTTATTTCTCTGGATTTAAACATTCTTCAGAACATTTGGGATAATGTAAGTACACAAGTCAGCAAATTATATATTATTGTTCTAGTGGTTTTTGGATATTTTATTAAAAAAAACTTACATATTGTGCCTTTAAGTGTTAGCTCACCAACCAACAATAAAATGTGCATTGAATTTTCTAGAAAAGTGTGAACATCACATGCAAACAAGAGTTGAGTTTAAATGGAAGGACAGAACATTGCACTGGCCTCCCTCTTTCTCTCTCACTGTTCCTCTCTCACGCTCTCTCTTCCCCCCCTGCTTTGATCACCTTGTCACAGAGAGAGTAAGAGCCCTTTCTCTCCACTGAGGTTAATCCTTCCGGTTTGCACACAGAAATAACCATGGCAACAGGTTATCTTTTTGCGGAACATCACCCGACGGATAATTGATCAGACTAGAGTGGAGGCAGGTATTCTTTTCTCCCTTAACCTCTCTGGTCATTAATGAGACACAGCACACACACACACAAATGCACACCGACACCCTTGACCTTGGCATTTTAACAGGAACCCATGAAAGGCAACATGTAGTGAATACAAAGTAAAGGTAGGACACCCCTGTGTTTGTGAAAACCCCTCACGTCCCACAGGACGCACTAAAGAACAATGTCTCCCATGGGCAGTAACCCTCTCCCCGCCCTGATCGCTAGACTTTCAGAGTCCGGATGTGTTCTGCATATGCTAACGTAAAAGCTCACATGAGTGCCATAAACTTTATAAATGTACCTCTAGGCAAATGGCCGCTCTTATGTAGCCAACAACAGTGAACAATCTTCATGACGCCATTATCCATATGGCCATATGAGCTTGTGGATGTCATGTGAGCTTTGAGTATGATTTGCAGTAGATAAACACAAGGAATATTCACAAGGAATATTCAAGGAAATGTTGGAGATGGTGTACGTACTTCAGTGTGTAGTACTTAAGTTTGTGAGAGCTGTGCCATAGCGCATTGCTTTGCACTCTGCTCCATAGATGTATCTGGATTTCACTGGGTATTCTGCCATCTGTAGTGAGATTTCAGGTCTAGGGGGTGGATATGTTCAGTCTGAAGGACAGTGCAGAAAGCTTAGGAAGTGGATAAGGAAATTTACCCACCAGTCATTGCACTCAACCTGAGTATTTCTAGGCTGTTGTCAATGGTTGATATAAAAGGTGTGAAGTTACATAACAGTTAAGAAGACACTAAAGTATAATTAATAAACTCAAATTAAACATAGTGGCGTAGGCAGAATTTTATTTTCTGGGCAAAAGTGACCGGGCACTAGGCTATCTGACGGACGGAGTCCAGTGGCGCAACGAAAGTCTGTGTCACACACCATTCATTCTTAAATTATTTGGTGTTTCTAAAAGGAATCAATTCAGTTTTTATGTGTATTTGAAGATGTTATTAACCAGTGTTGTCAAGTGAAGTGGAGTGTTTTGTAAACAGTGAACATTTTGGAGGTACTTTGTGATTTTGAACACAACTCATCAAAACCAGAGTGTTTATATGGCTGAGCCCTGCAGATGTGTGAACTACTCCTCACGAGTCTGAATATGTTTTGCATTCACAGGAACCTAAATGCAATAAGCATTATGAACAGATGCAGAAAAATGGTTATTCATATGTAGGTATCTAGTGACATTGCTTGTGCAAGGTCAATGATGCCATTATCCATATGTCCATATGAGCTTTAAGCTTGAGCATTCAGTGTACATGTGAGGAATATTCCACACTTTAAGACATAATGTAAGTTTCACTGGTCTAAACATCTAGATTGCTACAGTTACATCTTTTGAAAAAACCACTGTATCCAGAGCATGATGTTTATATAAGCGAGCCCTACAGTCTTATGCGACAGTCTGTAGCCCGATGCAAGCTCAACACCTCTTTTATTGAGTTTTTCACGGCTAACTTCCAACCCTGTAGAGATGTCATAGCAGACTCGAGACGCCATTAGCTGGAAGTACATTGACTGTGATTGTCTTTTTCTATCCACCTCACTTTCTCATGCTCTTTCTCACTCATGTCGTTCCCGCACTCTTTCCTTCTCAAAAAAACTTTCATTATTAATTTTTACCCTCATATCTCAAAAAGTGCTTTTCAGTCATAATCCACCAGACTCTTTGGTTATTGCATTTATTTAATGAAAAAATCCAGGCGCCCTGGAAGACACAGAGTTACCGAGTGTGTGCTCATGTGGGTATGTGTGTGTGTGTTTATATAAGAGAGAGAGACAGGAATAAGGAGGATAGTGATTTTTTTTTCTCCGTCCACGGTGGAGGCCGAAGTTATTAAGTGTAGCGATGGAGTGGAACTTGAAGCTGTGTTCCTTTGGCTCTGGGCTTCTTATTAAAGCAGAAGAGATTGAGGCGATTTCACACAGATCTTTCTCTTTCGCTTTCTTCTTTTTCTCCCCCACTTTCCTCCCTCGCCAAATCCCGAATCGCAGACCAATCAGAGAACTTCGCTTCCTGTGAGTGAAAGAAAATATATCCTCTGCGCTCCGGCACGATCCAAGGGTCTTTGAGTTTGACTACAAAAATCCTTCACCTGACGTGACCTTATTGAATACGAGAACAAACAACGCAGTCAATGCCTGGCAACATTTAGTCCGCTAGCGTGCGCTAATGGTGCTGTTTTTGGGAGCGATCTCTGAGAATCTCATTTCATCTTATTCTTGGCCCCACATCACGAGATCATCAGCGGTCCGCTGAGAACAGACAACCTCAACTCGGTCTGTATACGTGCCAGTATGTCGTATGATAGCAATATGTCCGTGTTAAGCGATCTTCATCGTTCTCCCTGAGTCCTTGCTCGTTTGCTCGCTTACTCCCTCCCTCCCTTTCAAGGTGCCAGCCACCCCCCCACCATCTCTCAACTAATGAGTCCCTCTGGACAGGCATAAAAAGGCTCTCTCATCAGCCATCTTGGAGATGATTGAGGCTTCAAAGAGCCTCCCAAGACATTAGCATAACAAGGCTACCTGCAGATGCTGGCAGTGCCAGAGACCCCAAGATAGAGACAGCTCTCCTCTTTTACCTAGACAGCATGAATCATTTAACGTCCCGGGCCAGCAGAGTTCGGCTTGTGGCCAGGTGTCGCGCTCGCCGCTCGAGTGGCCCTTTCTTTTTTTGAAAGCCCCTTGAGCTTTTGGCGAATTAGTGGCGATTTACACTTTACCTGAGATTAAAGAAAAATAACTTTTCCCTTTCAATTACAGAACTGTAATTATCTATAACTTTTATAGTGCATTTGTGTATGTTTGAGCTTAGAAATGAAGAACAAAGAGAGTATTATTTTTCAAATACTGTTGTTTCTCCAAAACTTTATTTTATAATAATGATTGATGTTGAAGGGGCCTTTTGTCCTCCATCCCGCTGGAATATATAACACTTTCTAAAGAGTAGGCACTTTTTTTTAAAGAAATGGTCAGTGAATGAAGGTACTGAGGCACCTCAGAAGGTCAAGATATTTACTATTATTTATTATTTATAACATTACATAAGCAAACAAATTAAAAAGGCAAAACATAAATAATTTTATATTAATAAAAATATTTTGTATTATTATTGATATAATTATTATATAAAAAATATTTTATTACGATTCCGATGAATATATCATAAAGTATATATATATATATATATATATATATATATATATATATATATATATATATATTTTTTTTTTTTTTTTTTTTGGTCTTTAAAATTTTTTTGCTTGACAAAGTTGACTTAATTACTGGATAAAGTTGACAAGTTCAGGTCCCCCTTTATAAGAATCTTATTAATTGGGGTACATACAATTGCAGTAAAAAATACCATAGTTTAGAAACAGACATTGTAGTTACAGTATGTTTAAAATATGCTTAAGCCACTTTTTAGATGGTATTTTATGTAATAATAAAGTATGAAATCTAATGCGCTAGTAATGTACTTCAGCATTTAGCGTATATGATTGTTTCTCATCACTTTTTTTAGAATAACTTGCAACAGAAATCTGGCAGACTGTTCTACCAATGTTAAAGCAAAATTATGGGAAATTTAGGTACAGTATATGCCAGCTACACTTCAAAATAAAGGTTCTTGATTGGCATTTATGAAGAACCATTAACATCTATGGAACCTTTCCATTGCATAAAAGGTTCTTTATAGTGGAAACAGGTTCTTTAGATTGTTAAAATGCTCCAAAAACTGTTTACTGAACGGCTCTTCTATGGCATTGCTGCAAAAAAAAACCTTTTGGAACCTTTATTTTTAAGAGTGTAGCCATTATCTATGCAGTACTACCTAGCATACAATATATGCTTGTCAGTTTAAAATATCTAGAACAAAGTGATAACACAGAGATACCCCTCGGCCTGTTCTTTACATCGCATCACATCCGACACTAACACATCCTCAGGTGTATGTCCCTGTTTAACTTAGCCACACACCTTCACTTTAAGAGCCTTTGCTTCCTGCTGTATTACATTTACAGATAAAATCAGCCGCTCATTTACTAAGCCTCTAAAGGTGCGGGGCTCAAGGGATTTGGCGCTCTGTTCCTCTGTCGATCACAGGGAGAACACTGGGAAATTGACTTGAGTCAAACTTTGTGTAATTATAATCCTTAAAGGCTGATCTGACACCGGTTGCATTTAAATGTTGTGCAGGCATATGTTCCAGTCACTGTATGCAGTTGCCGTTTAATTGGGATATAATGTAATACCGTAAACACAAAATATGTATGGCACCTAGCAGCCAAGACTATACTTGAAACAGTGTTTTTACAGAGTAGCTTTCACTGAATGTGAGAACTGTTCTCATAATTGCTCGATTTCTGTCGGTTCTGTGATCTGAATAGCTCTTCAGAGGCTGCTGACCTTTCTTTCGAAGTGCCAAAGGCAATTCAGTCACTGTTACACTATCTATAACTTGAACAGAGTTTTCCAAGGCTTTACATTATTTGCGAAGCACGCTTGGAACAGGGAATCCAGCCAGATGCTTCTCTCATGTTGTTTCAGTCACGGAGCGGATAAGAAGGGTCCGCAGAGACGCCCTCCTCGCCCAGGTCTGGGTCAGGCCGCCTTTACCACTCCTCCCACCAGCTGATGTGGTGTGGAAAAGTCCTGTCGCCTCGCGGCCCAGTCTGCATTCCTGCCCAATTACATCCAGTCCCAGCTGACTTGCATTAGACTTGATCACAGCCCCGAGACGAGGAGGAGGGGGGTGTTTGGAGGCCGTGAGTATGTGTAGTAGAAGTTGTGAGTCAGAGCAGTGGTGACAGGTTCACTAGCTGTATGAGCTCACAACAACCATTACAAAACCTTTAAAGACACTGTTTCACTTTTTGGGATGCTGTGATGGGAAACAATATCGTATTATGAGCTTGTGATGTCATGTGTAGTATTTCATAGCCACATGAGACAGTATGAGATCAGAGTGGAACCCGGCACCACGCATGGGAGAAGAGGGTGAAATACAAAATAAACCATAAGCAGTTCATCATCAATAAGAACATTTGTATTTAAAGCTGCAGTCCGTAACTTTTTTTTTATTTCAAAATTTACTATATTTATATAATTAGCGAGTACACCATGAATCCATTTTCCAAACCGTGTTTTTGGCTTGTCGTGAATCACTATGGTACATCTATAATAAATGTTTATATTCAGACTATTTTAGACTGGTTCGGGGAGGTACCTCTGCGGAGTAGCAATTAATTGCTAATGCTTTTATCATAGTATACAGTATTGTCACGATATTGAAATTTAGTTTCAAAAAAGTGTTGTCATAATACAGTATAACAGGTTTAAAGACCAATAGGTATCACTTTACAATAAAACCTCATTAGTTAACCTTAATTAATGCATTAACATTCAAAATGAACAATAACTACATTTGCTACAGAAGTTATTAATCTTTGTTAAATATATATATATATATATATATATATATATATATATATATATATATATATATATATATATATATATATATATACAAGTCTTGGTTCATGTTAGCTCATTAAATAACAGTTGCAACTTTCGATTTTAACAATGTGTTATTAAATATTGGAATACCTAAGATTAATGAATGTTCAGAAGAATTTTTCATTGGCAGTTTATGTTAACTAATGAATTAACTGATGTTAACTAATGAAGCAATAATGTAAAGTGTGACCAAACTATAAAGAATCAAAACATTTTCAAACAATATCTAGGGCATGTTGTAGTCCAGATTAAAATGTAAAAAAAAAAAAAAAAAAAAAAGTTTTGTTATGAGTTTTTTATTAAGTCTAAATATTTAAGTATTTGGTGCTGTGATGAACATTATAGCAATTATACAAATCTGAATGGCTGTTTAAATAATTTAAACACATTTCAGAAACAGAAAGTAGTGTAGTTACTTTGTTTACGTGGTTTCCGGGGTAACAGCTGCATTATGTTTAGCGCCATCTGCTGTCAGAGAGTGCATCCAGAGTGTCTCTCATGCACTTCTCATCCGTGCTTGTTTACATCAGAGTGCGCACGTCTTTCATGCATCATACAGCGGTGTTGTGTATTTTGAACAGCTGATGGGAAAAGTATTCTTAAAATGCATTCAAATATTCCGATTCTTAGTAATTTGTTATATATACTTATTCACGGTATTTAGAAATGCTCACGATAACAATATCGTACATATTCATTACTGTGATATATTACATTACTCAATAGAGGCACATGTCTACTTTCTGCATTTTTAGATTTTCATTAAGACATTATTTAGTATGTTTATTAAGCTGCTTTTCTCGTGGGGGCTGTTGGCTGCTGTAGGAGATTTTTAGGTTTTACTACCCTTGTGGGGACATTTGGCTCACACACACAGACATAAACCTATATGGTTTAGCCATAGTGGCTCTGCAGACTTTCACAAGAAATTGAGAAAACAGAAAAATCTCAATAGCACAATTCCAAAAAAATAATCTTTTCTGTAAGAAAAACCTGTGATTCGCTTTAGGAAATCATTTCATTTAGTTCTCCTGAACAAGCATTGCTTTTTTTGCCGGTGTCCCAGTGTTATATATAATATAAGGGGTCTCAGGGTGTCTTTTTTTTTATGTTTTCACATATGTTTTCGAAGATGCCGCTGCTAAAGCCACTTTCTGATGCAGTCCCTCACCCAGAGCTGTCAGAATGATTTCTCCCTGTTCTCACTCTACCCTCTATCTCTCCTAATCTCTTTTTTTTATTTATCTGGGAACATTTAGGGCATATTTTTAATGCTGAGCCTTATCCATGACTGTGGTTCAGTATAGGGTCAAACATAGTCATAAGTGCGTTACGTAGAACCACTTCTTGCTTGTAGCTCATAAAATAACCACCCGGCATTCAAATCTGTTCTTTCTTACCATTTTCTATCAGGGGTTTCAGACTTGAACTCTGTTCCAAAACCTAGTGAGCCTGTACTGCCTACACAAGCAGCTGCCTTCTATAGCAGCATCCTAACTGAAATAAAACTACATGATTTAATTATTATGGTCAAAGAATAAGAATAAAATAATTATTATTATAATAAATGGTAAAAGGTTATGGCCTTTGGTTTTTAATTAATTAATTAATTTCCAATTTTTATTACATTTTATTTAAAAAATAAATAAATAAATACATAAATAAATGAATAAATACATAAATTATAAAAAAATTTTGTGTGTAGAAAAAAATATTACGGCTATTAATATATGAATATATTAAATATGATGGCAATTTATCTTGTTAAAATTAATTCAATTATTTAAGGGATAGTTTACCTAAAAATTAAAACGCTGTCATCATTCACTCATCCCCATGCTGTTCCAAACCTGTATGATTTTCTTCTTCTTCTTCTTCTTTTTTTTCAGTTGAACATAAAAGAAGATATTTTGAAGAAGAATGTTTGTAACCAGACAGTTGCTGGTCGCCACTGACTTCCATAGTATTTTTTGTACATGATGTGAATCTTTTTTTTTACTTTTTTCTACTGGTACATAGTACATTAAAATTGTATTGAATAAATTATAGAGTATATATATATATATATATATATATATATATATATATATATATATATATATATATATATATATATATATATATATATATATATGTATATATATATATATATATTATATTATATTACTTTCCAGTATTCAATTCTTTGCCATTTTGTGTAATTTTTATAATGTTTTTATATAATTGTTTTAAGCAATTTGCCTGTTTTATTAGCCGTATTCTTGCTTATTGGAGTGCACTCTGAGATTGCATTCTCTGCAAAGGATACCTGAGATGATGGATTTGGTGAAAGCAAGAGACAGGACAAAAGCTAAGAAAAATTTGCTTATGTTTTGAAATGCCCTTCATGTCAGGATCGCTCCTGTGATGCCTTAAAACAGAGTCAGCCACTGTTTTTTTTTTTTTTTTTTTTTTTTTTTTTTAACGTTTAACATTGCCATCCAGTCAGGCTCTAAACCATATAGTTACAAAGACACCAAATATCTGACGTTGTATCTTGCTGGTTTGACTGTTCTTTCTCTTTGTTTCGGTTTTGTTTTGTTTTGTTTTTTCGAGATTGAGTTCTTTGAGATTGATTCAAGCTTTGCTGGCAGCCTGTGTTTGTTGCTACCCATAATTCACTGCTCTACCTCATGACAGACAGCACTGCTCTGGATCGGCTGCTATGGCTCTGTGATGGATTACTCCAGACTAAATGCATCGCTAAAGACGCACACACACAACCCTTTTGAATTGTTAACCAATTTTTGTGAAGCAGGTTAAACACACAAACATGCATGGAGCACAACACACCTAATCTTTTATAAACATTATACACTAAATTACATGCACAAATTCATCACACAAAAACACAGTGAGTCACACAAACAATAAATGTGGCCCCTCTGGTTGGGCCTCTTTAACAAGGTAATGCATCATAAATTCATTTGGCTCCCAGTAAACATTGTTGAAAAATGAGAGTGATGGATGGGTGCCATGGGGAGGAAAGCTCCTGAGCCGCAGTGTGTGTATGTGTGAAAGACAGACTGCTGCTCTGTTCCTAAACCTAGAAAGATTTTTAGGGCATCGTAGGCGCATTCCTGACGCAAAGTCTGTTCTGGTAGGTAGGGAACTTAATTATGCTGCCTTATAAGATATCTTCACTGTGTCTGAAACAATGTACGTACTGTTCTAGCCTATCTAGTGTGTGAACAGTTTTATTTTTACTACACGGAAGCATTTACTGTTTTTCAGTTGGAGGAAATTGTTTAGAATTTATTTGTAGTATTTATATAGTATTTATTTTAAATTAGGTTTTATTTTTATATTTTCACTTTTAATTTTTTATTATTTTTCTGGTTAAATAATAGTATTTATTTCATTTTAGTTTAATTTTAAGGCGTTAGCTTTAGCACATTTAGCCCCTTAAAAATGGCATCAAAAAGTTCAGAACTGTGCAAAATGTAAGTCAGTATGTGATGAAATCAATCCCAGAATGCATTTCAATGAGCCCAGGAAAAATTTTCAATATGGCAGACAAAGCAAAATAAATGTATTATTTTTACTCATTTAATACAGAAATGTATCCATAAAAATTACTTAAAATAGGATTTTCTTTTACCATTTTACCCTGACTAGTTTATAGAGTATGTATAAAATTGACAAATTTTTGATGAATATAATTATGCTTTTCAGATTATTGCATCATACCTCTTACTGCATTGAGTTTTCTGTGCACTCAGCTTTTGAAGTGCTATTTTCTAACAGATGTTGCCTGTTTAGAGTGTTACAAATCACTTATAAGGCTTTGGTTTCATTTAGAATGTTGCCTTACAAGGCAGTTGTCTACAGTATATAGGCAGTAGACAGCTCACTAGGGTTTCAAACGGAGCTTGTAAAGTACTATATAAATGATTGTGGATGATTGTACAGACGTTAAGTCGTACACATGTTTTCAGGTCATGGGCTGCTAATCTTTATGGTGGTCATTTAGCTGTGGAGAGACCTTTGAGAGTGAGGGAATAAAAGAAAAACCCTGCCTGAAAAACAGCAGGAGAGGGAGCATAACCAGGCTGGAAATTGTGATAAACCACCACAGCGACCACGATGCTAGAGGAGACTTGCGTTTTCCATTTTGGGATTTAGCTGCGTTTGCACAGAAGACACTGACAGTCTCAGCACCTTCGCCCCTTTAGGAACAATAAGACCTCACCTGGCACACACACATACTTTTTTTCATCTGTATTTGTGCATGTTGAAGGATGTGCCCACTTAAAATCCGCTCTTGTCTCTTTTTCTGGTAAAAACTCATCATTTCCACTTGCAGTTGCAATTATAGCTGCCCATTTTTTCTCCATCCTCTTAAAATGAGGAGCAGCAGCCCTGATGCGGTGATTAACTCTAAATTGCAACAGCTGTTGATGGCAACTCCAATTAAGACTGCAGGCATCAATTTAGTGGCAATCTATAGCATTAGTGAGGTTTCATCTTTTACCAGCCCTGTTAGCCACCCAATGGTGACTGAAGCCTGTCACTCAGGTCTGTAAATTACTCTGATTGGTCAGAGAATAGAGAGTAGGTTGCTTTAGGGTGGCCGTCGTTTGACACACTGGATTTTCTGTGGTGTATGTGGAGTAGTGCAGCTTAGTATTGAAAGATGTGTGAACGCTATTGCATCCTTGAGCAAGGCATTGAACCTCAGGATACCCCAAGGTCACTGTTTCTGAAACAAAAAATCATGCTGTTGTGTTTAAGGGTAAATGGTGTTTAAAGAGGTGGCAAATAATTTGTGGAGAAAGAAAGAAAACCTTTTTTTTAATGTCATCAATATTCGGCAAATCATTTAAAGCATAGATAAAATATTACATTACCCCTGATCCGTTCTTAAAATATATCAGTGCCTTCGTTTTGTCTCAAGATGCACAGCAGTAATGTTTTTTTTTTTTTTTTAATAAATGTCCTAATTGAACTATAGCCTAATACTGGCTTAGTCGGTGAATCCAGGTCTAAATAAATAGATAGATAGATAGATAAATTTAAATTAAATTTATGCATTTAGCAGACGCTTTTATCCAAAGCGACTTACAGTGCATTCAGGCTATCAATCTTTACCTATCATGCGTTCCCAGGGATTCGAACCCCCAACCTTGCGCTTGGTAATGCAATGCTCTACCACTTGAGCTACAGGAGCACAATAGGTAGATAGATGTAGATTTACTTACACAGTAGAAGTCAAACCAATGATGATGAAATATTTGTGGCTTGCAAAATGATGACATTTTAAATAAATGCAACAATAGTATACATACACACACAAAATTAAAAACAAGTATATATATTTATATACATATATGCGTGTATAATATATATACAGTGGGTACCGAAAGTATTCAGACCCCCTTAAATTTTTCACTCTTTGTTATATTGCAGCCATTTGGTAAAATCATTTAAGTTCATTTTTTTCCCCTCATTCATGTACACACAGCACCCCCATATTGACAGAAAAACACAGAATTGTTGACATTTTTGCACATTTATTAAAAAAGAAAAACTGAATTATCACATGGTCCTAAGTATTCAGACCCTTTGCTCAGTATTTAGTAGAAGCACCCTTTTGATCTAATACAGCCATGAGTCTTTTTTGGGAAAGATGCAACAAGTTTTTCACACCTGGATTTGGGGATCCTCTGCCATTCCTCCTTGCAGATCCTCTCCAGTTCTGTCATGTTGGATGGTAAACGTTTGTGGACAGCCATTTTCAGGTCTCTCCAGAAATGCTCAGTTGGGTTTAAGTCAGGGCTCTGGCTGTACCATTCACGAACAGTCACTGAGTTGTTGTGAAGCCACTCCTTCATTATTTTAGCTGTGTGCTTAGGGTCATTGTCTTGTTGGAAGGTGAACCTTCGGCCCAGTCTGAGGTCCTGAGCACTCTGGAGAAGGTTTTCGTCCAGGATATCCCTGTGGCCGGATTCATCTTTCCCTCGATTGCAACCAGTCGTCCTGTCCCTGCAGCTGAAAAACACCCCCACAGCATGATGCTGCCAACCACCATGCTTCACTGTTGGGACTGTATTGGACAGGTGATGAGCAGTGCCTGGTTTTCTCCACACATACCGCTTAGAATTAAGGCCAAAAAGTTCTATCTTGGTCTCATCAGACCAGAGAATCTTATTTCTCACCATCTTGGAGTCCTTCAGGTGTGCTTTCATGTGTCTTGCACTGAGGAGAGGCTTCCGTCGGGCCACTCTGCCATAAAGCCCGACTGGTGGAGGGCTGCAGTGATGGTTGACTTTCTACAAACTTTCTCCCATCTCCCGACTGCATCTCTGGAGCTCAGCCACAGTGATCTTTGGGTTCTTCTTTACCTCTCTCACCAAGGCTCTTCTCCCCCGATAGCTCAGTTTGGCCGGACGGCCAGCTCTAAGAAGGGTTCTGGTCATCCCAAAAGTCTTCCATTTAAGGATTATGGAGGCAACTGTGGTCTTAGGAACCTTAAGTGCAGCAGAAATTTTTTTGTAACCTTGGCCAGATTTGTGCCTTGCCATAATTCTGTCTCTGAGCTCTTCAGGCAGTTCCTTTGACCTCATGATTCTCATTTGCTCTGACATGCACTGTGAGCTGTAAGGTCTTATATAGACAGGTGTGTGGCTTTCCTAATCAAGTCCCATCAGTATAATCAAACACAGCTGGACTCAAATGAAGGTGTAGAACCATCTCAAGGATGATCAGAAGAAATGGACAGCACCTGAGTTAAATATATGAGTGTCACAGCAAAGGGTCTGAATACTTAGGACCATGTGATATTTCAGTTTTTCTTTCTTAATAAATCTGCAAAAATGTCAACAGTTCTGTGTTTTTCTGTCAATATGGGGTGCTGTGTGTACATTAATGAGGAAAGAAAAAAAACTTAAATGATTTTAGCAAATGTTTATAAATGTATTTTGTATAAACTGCATTATTATTATTTTTTTTATAATATATATATATAAATTATTATTATTATTATTATTATATGAAAAAATATACATTTATATATTTTTTCTTAAATTATTATTTTTATTATTATTATTTATAAATGTATTTTAAATAAAATGTTTCCAGCATTTTCTTCTGGCCATGTTTAGGCATCATGTAAAGACTTAGGGGAAGTCGTGGCCTAATGGTTTGAGTCTCAGGCCGGCAATACCACGACTGAGGTGCCCTTGAGCAAGGCACCGATCCCCCAACTGCTCCTTGGGCACCGCAGCATAAATGGCTGCCCACTGCTCCGGGTGTATGTTCACGGTGTGTGTGTGCACTTTGGATGGGTTAAATGCAAAGCACGAATTCTGAGTATGGGGAGAATAAGATGATAATTGATCACTTGGCTGTTTTAGTGACAAATGACTCTTTATATGGTCCCATGGTGTTAATCGAAAGATGGTATCGATTTTATCATTCGTTTTTAAGCAACCGTCATTGTAACATCCTAATGGTTCTTCTAGGCCTTCTATTCTTTCCCAACCCTCCCTTTGGCCTTCGCTGGCAGATCTCCAACTAGAGCACTCTGTCCCTGTGGGCAAATCAGCTGAGCACAGGCCCGTTGGCTGGGCTGTTAGTTCTGGCTGTAATGCAGGCGGTGGGAATGTGTGTGAGCTTCCCAGCCCTGTTTAATCTCTCCACTATCTGGAATGCTGATACTCTGAAGTGCTGCTTCAGCAACACGGACCATTCCGAGCGCAGAAATATTGAGTGTAGAGCATCGACAGTGTGGGCAAACCTTGGACACCTGTCTCAGATGTACCATAGACAGTCCATGCAGAGGCACTAGTTTGCATGAAAGGTTCCGCCCTTGACTTTGCTTCTCGCAGATAAAGTTCGTAATGAGACTCCTGGGCTCCAAATGGTTTAGATATTATTAAATATTTATGTTACATTCATTAAGTATTTAAAAACTATTTATAGAGCCATCAGCGAGAGTGGCATGTTCCTCCGTCAGTAGCTGTGAGAATGTAGCGTGGTCTTTTTTCGCTCAGCTCCTGTTAGAGAGAATTAAACAGAGCGTGCTGACTGCTTCGTGCCGTTTTGAGTGGGGCCAGAGCTGTCCGAAAGGAGACACAGAGGTCTAGGTGAGATGTGGATTGGCATGACATTCACAGATGCTTGCTGAAATCTCCATCACTCAGTTCTAGGAAAGACGGCAGCAAAGACAGAACAAACTCTGGTTGTTTGTTGCATTGTCATACGGAAATCTGCTTTTAAGTCCCGCTGGTAATAATAAACTTGTTTTATTTTATTTTTATTTATTTCTTGGACACTGCAGGCCAGGAACAAACACTGTGTAAGTGTAATTGTCTTCTGTGTTTTGTTTTGTTTTGTTTTGTTTTGTTTTTTTTTGTTTTGTTTTGTTAAATTTTTGTTAAATTTTTAATCTTTTTTTCCTATTTCATATTCTATATATTCTTATTGTATATTATTCTGTATATACATATTTTACTATATGTTTATAATAAAAATAATCAATTCATCATTAAGAACATTCATATAGTCTTCTGTAAAAAAAATCTGTAAAAAATTATTTATTTATAATTTGATAATATTTATTTTATTTTAAAAATTGTGTTAACTTATTCTGTTAAATACTTAGAGTACATATGTTAATATATATCAATATATAAATAATAATAATAATAATATATATATATATATATATATATATATATATATATATATATATATATATATATAAGAACCACTGAACCAATATAATTTATTTATTTGTGCAACTTTTTTTTTTTGACTACACTTTATTCTTTTCTGAACTTTTAGAATACATTTTCATTTAAACTTAATTTTATTCAGTTCAATTAAAGGGTTAGTTCACCCTCGAGGCATCTTAGGTGTATATGACTTTCTTCTTTCAGATGAATCCAGTCAGAATTGCCCTTGCTGTTCTAAGCTCTATCATTGCAGTCAGCGGGTGTTGCAGTTGAACAGTCCACAAGTCGTCAAATAAAGTGCGTGCATCCATGATAAAATGTGCCTCACACGGCTCCGGGGGGTGAATAAAGGCCTCCTGTACCGAATCCATGCATTTTCATAAGAAAAATATCTCAACCAGTAAATGGTCTCATTTTGGATTTCAAAGGCAGACTCTGAAGAGCATAATTTGATCAATTCAGTTGCCCTCTTCTCCATGACCTAGACCAAACCACTTTTTATATACTGTAAGGTGAAAGGCATTAGAGCTTACATAGAGAGAAAAAGAGCGCTGGAGACATTGTGTCCTCAGGTTATGATGAAGACCCACATACATATGTTCATCTAACATTTCAAAACAGAACCCGAGGAACAAAAACATGCCCTTGTCCTCCATACACTGAATCAGTTTGGAAGCATACTGATACTTGAAGGTATATATCACACACACACACACCCAGCTCTGTTTTCAGTCTTGTTCAGGGGCCTGAAGGAAGGGCTGGTGTTTTCATTTCATATTCATAAATCATTCATACATCTCACCACGTCCGTCCTTTAGAAAATCAGCCCCTCGTCTTTATATTGAGATTCCAAATGTATTTCCCCATCCACATCTCAGACGTAATCCCCCTGCCTGTCACTCTTTCCCAGCTCTCAGCTTTGACGAGAGTGACACATTTATGAGATATTTTCACTGAGCTCTTATTCTTTTGTATTGCTGAGGCTTTGGCTCTCTAACACAATTAAATAGATGTTTGAGGCTGAGGGTGGAGTCCAATCTGAAATTTTAACCCCTTGCCGTCTGGTGAGCAGATAGCCCCTTTAAAGTGGTGGCACTTAAGGTATTTCCAGATGTTTTTAGAATTTAACTTAGAAAGCCTAATTAATTCAACTGTTTTACATAGAGATGTGAGGTCATTTCAACATGTACTGGTGTTAATCTGTCATTTTATTGACAATTGAAATGGAAATGTCAATATTTTTTCCCAGGAGAAAATTATAGGCTGTTTCTGAAGTTTTGTCAGTTTAACAGGGACTCTTTAATATCCATAGGTGTTTTTTTGTTGTTGTGTTTTTGTTGTTGTTGTTGTTGTTGTTTTACATTTTAATAGAGAGTTTGGCGTCAGTATTTTTTTAATGCAATATATATATATATGTATATTATATTATATATTATGTACTGCAAATACAGTAAAACCAGTAATATTGTGAAATACTGTTACTATTTAAAATTCCTGTAGTGCAAAGCAGATTTTTTTTTTTAATTTTTAGTCACATGATCCTTCAGAGATTATTCTTTTATGCAGATTTGGTCAAGACACATTTTCATTATAAATGTAAAAAACAGTTCCTTAAATTTTTATTTTTACCAATTTTGCTTTTCACTTTTGATAATTTTAATGCATCCTTACTGTATAAAAGTGTTAATCTTCATAAAGGAAGAAAGAAATTGAACCAGAATGTTTGCGTCACAGGTTATTGATTTCAATCTAAATGTTAAAAACATAACTGTGCGCTTTCATACAAATACCTGTGAATGCTTCTTTATCTGTCCCCTGCATGATAGTCATCCAAATGCATGAGTTTTATCACAGAGGAGCCTTACAAATTGTTCTTTTATGGATGTCACCCTGAGAAACAATTACCTGAATAGAGCTTTATATGCTGTTGTTTGTTTACACTTTCCATGATTAAATATTTTAAGTTTTATTATTTCTTTTTAACATTTTTTACAGTTTTATTATTTAATTTAAAGCCAGTTTTATATATCGGTTATTTTAGGCAGCTTTAAGAACACCTTTACAAACAGCGTTTGATGGTTTTGCCACTTGAAATGCCCTGCGTGGGGTGTTCAATAACCGTTTGGATCTCAGCCAGTAAATGAGAGCGTAGAGAACATCTGGTGTGTGAGGAGATATCATAAAGCAGCTACAGTTGCTATTTTAATCACTTTCACTTAATAAAAGAGTGATGGACTCCTGCAAGGTCAGGCCTCACACATCACAAATGGAATATTTGCACGCATGCACACGTCAGATAACTCCTTAACTCACCAGCAGGTCGCTGTCATTCTCAGCTAGCCCACCAACACTTTCTGTTATCGCTTCTGTTTCTCTCACTCTGTTTCTGTTTTAAATTCAGCCCATGCCCATGCCCATGCAGTGGATACTACACCTTTAAAAATAAAAAAAACCTTGTTCATATTAGCTACTAACAATAAATTATTTAAAATTTGATTTTAAAAATTACAAACATTTTTTTTAAATATTCACAAAACATTGGGAATCAGGAAGATTTGGTTTATTTTTGTCTCTTATGCTTACTAAGACAAATAAAATAAAATGAAATAAAATGGTAAGATTGAATAGTGTAATATTATTACAGTTTAAAAGAACTGAATTCTATTTGAAAATATTTCAGAATGTAATTTATTCCTGTGATGGAAAAGCTGAATTTTCAGCATCATTAACACAGTCTTCAGAAATCATTCTAATGTGCAGATGTGGTGCCCCTAAAATACAGTGTTAAAAACAGTTAAAACTGCTTAATATTTTTGTAGAAACTGTTTTAAGAATTGCATTTATTGTACTGTATTAAAAGAACAGTAATAACAAAAACATATTTACTGTAATAAAAGAATAGCATTTATTTGTAACATGATAAATGTGTTTTTTTTTCTATCACTATGATCAATTTAATTCATAATGTACTTTCTAAAATAATTTTTATATCAAATAATATAATATGTAAAATTATATTAAAATATACTGAAATAGTATATCAAGCATTTTACAAGTTGGTGATAAAATATAAGACATCACATTTTTATTGTTTTATTTCAAGCTTTAATTTAGTACATTTATGCAAAATTTGTGTTTTTGTATTTTTTCTAATTTACTTTGCAAAGTTTTCCATTATTTGAGATTTTATAAAAAAAAAAAAATGTATAAAAAATAAAAATGTCTTCATTGTAGAAAACAAACATGAAACACTATGTTTTACAGTGTACGCTTTTCCTCTTTGCATTTTAACATGGGCTTCAAAGAGACAGATGCAGTATGTTCTCTTAGTGTGCAAGTGCTTTAATGCTGCTCATTTTGGTCCTTGCACACACACACACATCAAAACCCTTCAACAAGCGGCATACAGTGTCTGTATCGTGTGCGCTATCCTCTCAGACCCCCATTAGCCAGCCTCACAGTGTCTCTAGAAGAGGCCATCAACACAACAATGGATTCCACCAGTGCGTGAGTGAGAGACAGGTAGAGATGTACCCAGCTAAGCCCTCCAGCATTTCATAGTCTTCATTTACACCGCTTTCAGCTTTAACAACTCACTCTTTCAGTCTCCTCTCCATCTTGGGTTTCTCATGTCGCCAATCGCAAAAGCAGCATGGAAGATCAGACCAAAATACCCCTAGGGCGGCTGTAATCTCAGAAAGTTTTGTCTGAGACTCTTTGTAAACAAGGTATCCTCACCTTTACCCAAGTCTTGCGCACTCCTGGTCAGTTTCTATATCACTCAGAAGGCCACGTCCCATCTAAATGGTTATTTTTTGCCTTTTATGAAGATAATATGAAATCTGAATATGTGTGACTACATGATGATTGACATTTCTAATGTTCGACTGTGTGTGTGTTCTCTTCACAGCAACAGGAACAGGACCCCACTAACTTGTACATCTCGAACCTCCCGGTTTCAATGGATGAACAAGAGCTGGAGAACATGCTGAAGCCCTTCGGACATGTCATCTCCACACGGATACTGCGAGATGCCAACGGGGTCAGCCGAGGGGTCGGCTTCGCCAGGTAACCTTGACATCCGACACTCTCTTTGGCCCAATCAAGACTAGCCGGAGCGTTTGTTCAGGAGGGCACTTATAAAAACATCCCTCTTTCTTTTCCTGCTTTTCTCCCTCTCTCTTGTGTGGCGCGTGTGGGGTGGGTTGGCTGGTTTTCAGGGTCACTGGCTGTGTAAGAGATCCCAGCAGCGGCTGTGTGTGTGTGTGTGTGTGTGTACAAGTGTGCCAGCCAGGCAATTAGCCATTCAGCCATGATTGGGTGAGCAGAGCTGAATGGGGCCGCACAGAGGAGAGGAGCCACTCCAGAGAGCACAGACTAAATCAAGACTCCCTGCAGCCTGAAACTAACACTATATAACACCTCTGCCACTCTTTATTTTTCTCTCTTACGCTCTCTCTTCCCCTCTCCTCTCATTCTCTAAACTAACACATAAGGATGTTTCTTCAATTACAGGAACTTTATTGTCCCAGAGGTTAAAACTAATAGATTTCAACTTATTTTTGGTATATGAAGATTACATTCAAACCGGGAACTTTTTGTCATGCCGTCATCATTTATTTTGGCTCCTTTTTAAATTAGATTTCTGTATCAATTTATTCCATTTTAATTGGTTTACCCTAGACACAGACTTTCAATCATAATTTCAATCAAAATATAAAATGATGAATTATTGATTTAAAATAATATAGAATTCAATATCATTTAAAACATAAACATAGTGAAATAAGCTTAATTTTATTTTATTTTATTTTTTGCGGTCCATCATAATTTTGGCTGTAAAAGGGTTTTATCAAAAGTTGTTTACCAAAGAGACTAGGTGGGTCAGTGAAGAGAAGGTTTATATGAAATATGTGGGGGAAAAATCAGAAAAATCAAGGTAAATATCAATTGTGAGCAGGTTATTTTGCATAATTTCTAATCATGTTGTTGCTGTACATTAGTCAATTTATTGAAAAGTGTAAAAATATTATTTAACTGTGTATTTATTATGCATAAAATACTATGAGATTAGCCTCCTAAAGGAGTCAATTATTTCATTTCGACTGCATAATGTTATCAAACCAAGTTAAAACACATTATTTTAAATATGGTGGAAATTGCATTTGTTGAGGCTGGGATGAATGTATATGCACTGTTAGACATTGTTAGTAGACCAATTAAACTAGTGAAAGTATGAAAAGTGTGTTTTATTTTCCAAAGGTCCACAGGGCCAAAAATGTCTGAAGAAATAGCTGAAGAAACAGCCATAAAGCAAAGTTTTAAAAAGCTGAATGTGTTCAGTTTGCAATGCGTTTTCACTTCAGTCATGGCCGATGACTTTCATTCTGATTGCCTCATTCTGTGTGTTTCTCTTCGCTTCGTTTCTGTCACAGAATGGAGTCCACTGAGAAATGTGATGTGGTGATTCAACATTTCAACGGAAAGTTCCTCAAAACCCCACCAGGAGTGCCAGGCAAGTGTCAAAAACACAGTGTGTTCTAACAATATTGTGTCCTAACCAGGTGCAAAGCGATAAAGTGACAATCAACTTGACATTTTGTTGTCTATTTTCACAGCTCTGTCCACAGTAAAATCTCATTGCTATGAAGTCCCTCTCCATATAGCTGTATATTAAAGAAATAGTTCAGCCAAAAATGACAGTTCTGTCATCACTTCCTCACCCTCGTGTTGTTCCAAGCACATAAATGATGACCGAAATCTCATTTTTTTTATGAGCTGTCCTTTTAAATATTAAACATGCTCTGATTTGCTGATTTGGACATCAAAATTACACCTGTATCGCTCACTATGTCAAGATTTAGATGTATACTAAACCCCCAAGCTCAGTGTGATCCAAAGCTCTCATGTGGGGAAGCACACGTCCCCCCACTTTGAGTCGCTCTGCTCATCAGCTTCATATGACAGGATCTGATTTATAGGTTGATTAAGGTTTAATTTAAGCTTGGTGTGCCGGAGGAAAACAGTTCCCAGAGGGCAGCAGAATGTACTGCATATACTAGAGACAAACATTTATACTGAAGACAGCATTTAGAATGCATTTAACTTACATTACGTGATGTATTTCAGAGCGAAACAGAATATTAGTGAGATATGATGTAGGGTGGGACTTGATTTTATCTATTTTATGCACATTAAATTGGACTGGAAAAAGTGGGCTGTGATATTATTGGTTGGCATTATTTTTTGGCCTTGTTCCAAAATCATTTTAAAGGCTAAATGTGTTATTAGATTTGCTGATAGATTTTTCTTTAAAGGACATTTCCGATTATAATCTTAATAGACGGTATTTGTGGCATATTGCTGATTACAACAAAAATCATGTTACTGCTGTTCAAAAGTTTGGGATCAGTAAGATTTTTTATGTTTTTTAATGGAGTCTCTTTTTAATGCTCGGCAAGGCTGTATTTATTTGATTAAAAAATACAGAAAAAGCAGTAATATTATAAAATATTATTGCAGTTTCTAATATTAACTTCCTATTTTAATATACTTTAAAATAAAATGTATTTTTGTGATGCAGCGCTAAATTTTCAGCATCATTAATCCAGTCTTCAGTGTCACATGATCCTTCAGAAATCATTCTTATACGCTGATTTATTATCAGTGTTGAAACTGTTTAATATTTTTTTGGAACCTGTGATACTTTTTACTTTGATTCTTTGATGAATAAAAAAAATTAAAAAGAACAGCATTTATTCAAAATAGAAGTCTTTTTCAATATAGGTCTTTACTATCACTTTTTATCCATTTTACACATCCTTGTTGAATAAAAAGTATAAATTTCTTTTAAAAAAAGAAAGAAAAAAATTACTGACCCCAAACTTTTGAATAGTAATGTATATTGTAACACAATTATTTTTTTTTAATAAACACTGTTCTTTTTAACTTTTTTGTTTATCAAATAATCCTGAAAAAAGTATTACAGGTCCCAAAAAATATTAAGCAGCACAGTATTTTCTGTTTTATCAAATAGATACAGCCTTGATGAGCATAAGAAACTTCTTTAAAAAACATTAAAAATCTTACTGATACCAATCTTTTGAACAGCAGTGTAAGTGCTATAAAATATAACAATATAAGTATAACCCCAAGACATAAACCATATGAAAGTTAACATGATTTTGAGATGAAAAATTTCTTTACCAACCATTTCAGTCCAATCCAACTTTGTTGCCATGAAAACATAATGTCGTAAACAATAAAACGAATGTAAGTGTTTTTTTTTGTTTTTTTGTTTTTTTTTTGCTTATTTTTAAAGAAAATGATGGGATATAATTCAAAATTACTTCCCATGGTCATCAATATTAGGCAGATTAAGCTTAACTAGTATTGAACTCAGAGTATTCCTTTACAGTAACAAACACTCAGCAGTCATGCTTAAAAAAGACCAGAGACATTTATTAAGAAAGTCAATTCTGTCCCCTTTAACAATGACAGACGCACACACAAATGTGTAAACAGTGTTATTTAATGGTGTAGTTTTGCAAAGCTCAGGGTATTTTCCTCAGTAATGTGCTTGTGGTGTTCATTTCCCTGCTGTTGCTGAGCTTTCTTGATTCCCTTAGAGAGAGGAAAGGCGAGCAAAGGCAACAGAATCAGAGCTGGAGAGGTTAGGGTGGATGAGAAAGGGAGAATATGCGATTCCTGTTGGATGCAGTAGGTGTGTGTGTGTGTATGTGTGTATCTGTCTGTTGTCTGTTTGAAGGAGGCATAGGCAGAGGGCTTGGGGGGGGGGGGGGTGTAAAAGCAACTGACAAGACAGAGAGAGAGAATAGGAAGAGAGAGATTGGAGAGGGCAGCCTGCAACTCTGGCAGTTGCTGTGTGATTTGTGGGGTGTAGCGTGCGGCTCGGTGTCAGACCCAAAGACAGTGGGATGATGGATGACTTCATCTATACCTCTCTCTCTCTCTTTTCTCAGTACTAACAGACTCCTGGCCAACTCAGTTTTGTTGTTACCTTTACACTGTGTCTTAACCCGGTGCGACATGATAAAGCGACAAGTGATAAAAATGTCTTCCATGTAAATCTGAGTTGTTACTACTAACCAGCTGCGACTGCGACAAGCAATGGGCATTTTTTTTCCCCAGTGAGTTGGTTTCTATTTCTGAAGCGTTTTCCTGGCCTCATCCACACCGAAATCTCATTGGTCTAAATAAAATATAAAATAATATGTTATATTAATATAGACTACCGTTTAAAAGTTTGGGGTCTGTAAGATTTTTAAATGTTTTTGAAAGAAGTCTTTTCTGCATTTATTTGATCAAAACGGTTACAAGACATTACAATTTAAGATAACTGTTCTATTTGAATATATTTTAAAATGTAATTTATTCCTGTGATGCAAAGCTGAATTTTCAGCAGCCATTACTTCAGTTTTTTAGTGTCACATGATCTTTCAGAAATCATTCTTATATGCTGGTTTAGTGCTTTTTATTATCAATTTTAATGTTTTTGTGGACTTTTTCGGGATTCTTAGAAAGTTCAAAAGAGCGACATTTATTTGAAATAAAAATATTTTGTAATATTACAAATGTCACTTTTCTGGTCACGTAATTTAATTGAATTTGATTGAATAAAAATGTTTATTTCCTTCAAAAAAGAATGGAAAAAATCTTACAGAACCCAAACTTTTAAATGGTAGTGTATTTTAAATGTCAAACATGGCATTTTTGTTGTCAGTATAGAGAAACAAATTACAGATTGATGCTTGAGGAAACAGTTTACTCAAAAATGAAACAGTCATTGACGTTCCCGGTTTATTAGTCATTGGTTACTAATAAAACACATATGACTTACTTTCTTCCTTGAAACACAAAATAAATTCAGAAGACTGTACTCAATAAATTGAGTTGAAGTCAAGAATGACTCAGACAATCAAACAATGCTTCAAAAAGACTCTACTCAAAAGAATGATTCAATCACAAATTACATTATATATTGCTATGCCCCTTACTAACACACCAAGGAGAGTAAAGACTTAAAGGGATAGTTCATCCAAAAATGAAAATGTTGTTATCATTTACTCACCCTCATGTCATTCCAAATCTGTATGAGTTCCTTTCTTATGTTGAACATAAAAGAAGATATTTTGAAGAATGCTGGTAATCAAACAGTTGATGGTACCTATTGACTTCCATGGTATTTCCTTCGCTACTATGGAAGTCAATGGGGACCAACATCTGTTTGGTTCTTCAAAATTCTTCAAAATATCTTTATTTTTGTGTTCAACATAAGAAAGAAACTTATACAAGTTTGGAGCAACATGAGGGTGAGTAAATGATAACAAAAGTGTCCTTTAACTATAGCTATTCCTTTAAATTGAATTGTTCAACATAACAACATGGCTCTATAAGACTTAAAATATGATGTTTTCATGGATCTTTATATAGTGGTCCACCTCCATTATATGTATATGTGTGAACATTTTTTAAACCTTCTCTTTTTGTGTTCCATGAAAGGCATACAAGTTTGGGGAAACACAAGTGGGAGTAAATTGACTGAAATTTCATTTTTGGGTAACATATCCCTTTAAAAAGCCATTTTGAAAAAAAGAAAAAGCTTCTACTGAGAAATGAAAGGCAGAGAGTGAGAATAAGGTGATATTGGGCTCTCCTAAATCAGGAATATTGCTACAGTCTTAGCCAGCCATCTGATAATGCATTCAGCCTTGAAAAGGAGCCATGCATGTATTGATATCCAGGTTTAAAGCTCAAAAATAGCGCCTCATCGATTTTCTCTCCCTCCCCTCCTCTTTTCCATCTTTCTATCGCTCTCTCTCTCTCTCTGTACTTACTATGTAGTAAGTGGATCATACGAGCCTGTGGAATAACTATGTTTTGCACGAGTGGTTCCTCTCGAAACTTGCTCTGAACTGAAGATTCTTTCAAACAGGTGTAGCATTATTAAAACATCAGATATAAAAGAGATCAAATTTGCTGTATGCTTTGACAGAAAAAGCGTTACCCACCTGCATCGCACCTATTCTTCTTCTTACACAGATTGATTGTTGAAATGTCTATGCATGCATTTTATTCGATAGCAAAAAGAAAGAAAAGAACCTCCTTGTTTGTCTCTTAAAGGGATAGTTCACCCTAAAATAAAAGCTCTTTCATCATTTACTCACCCTTATGTTGTTCCAAACCCGTATGACTTTCATGAAGTGCTTGCTATCACTTGCTCTGTCGTTCTCCTCTTGTCTCCATCTGCTGTAGGTGTGTGTTTGCACGCGTGTTGTCCTGATCCAGCTTACTCAGGCTTTTCTAACAGGCCACGACGGGGCCATCAGGCCTGCATGCTCTCATAATTACACAGGCTCTTAGGCAACTTGCTGATGCTGGGGTAGATAATGATGACGACCGTGTAATGCCATGACCCCTCCATCACGCACGAGCTCCCAGTCATGGGACGTCCAGTGCTCCTTCCTTTCTGCTGATCTTTTCTACATGCCCAGCTGAAGCCTGTGGGCTCTGTCAGATCTTGGAGTGCGTTTCAGGCAATTTGGCCGGCATCCTGATCTCGACCTTAAGCCGTTTCTTTTTTCCCCCTCCCTTCTTCTCTCTGTCTCACCCTATTCATGAGTAAAGTGGCCTGAGGGAAGTCTTAATGGTGTGGGTTTGGGAATCAAGGCACGGATGTAGTGCCATAACACTACACACACACATATGCATTCATTCTGGAACATTTTAGCTGATGGTAATTGAAGGTAAAGAGATAAAGGTTTAGATACAGGCACATATTTCTTATTTACTGTGACACAAGAAAGAAGCACTACTCTACACAAAACTGAAAAATAACTAATTGAAAGGGGAATGGGTATATGTAGCAAGGGGTCAAGGTCTGGCTGATAAGTTTGGCCCTGTGAGCCCCTGCTGGTAGATGCTGTAACTACACAGTCTTGCTCTAAAAAGCAGTTTATTTTATTTATTTATTTATTTTTTTTTTTTAAGTTGATGGCTGTTCAAAAACAGCTGTGTATTGTGACAATATAAATATAGAAGCAACTTATATGTCAGTAATGTTTCAGTATAGTATAGTAAAAATGCTTTTTTACAATGCTTTTGAAAACATGAAATTGTCTTACTTTTTTCCTGTCTGCTGCCTTCGACATCACAATTCAGGATAGTTTGCTAGTGAAAGGCTTGGAATTTGCCACATATCACCAGAATTTTATTTTCATATATTATTATTATTATTATTATTATTATTAATTATTACATTTACATTTATTCATTTAGTAGATGCTTTTATGCAAAGTGACTTACAAATGAGAAATATAACATGCAATGCATCTTATTTAACAATTTTTTGCCCTGTAGTTAAAAAGGAATAAAATGTTATTTTGTTGTAAAATTATTATTATTAATAAATATTTTTGAGTAATTTTCTTTTTAATTAATTTCCATTTATTTATTTATTTATTATTTCATTTTGTTCATGCCAAAAAAGTACTTTTTTTTGAAAATCCTGGAAAAGACAGACAGATTGTTGGGCAGGGTGTTGTGTATGTTTTCCCACAGACTGATCAGTAAAGTGACTTGTTAAATTGCTCTGTGTGTGTGTTAACTGAGACTGAGGGAAAAGTGGGCCTGTACTGAAGTACTTACAAGCCCACTGACAGTGAGACTGTGTGAGAGAGAGTACTTACACTCCACTGTCTGTGCTGATGGAAGGGGAAGCTAAATTATATGGCCCGTCAGTGTGTGAGAGGCCAGTCTGATGTGTGTTTTCATGTGAGTGTATGTGTGTGTGCGACATTGGGATGACCCATCAAATTTGGTTCCACTTGACTCGCTAATGCCTGTGAGACTAGGAAATCAAGCTGCCACGGAGCGATACACTCTCTGAGGATTTGTTTGCTTGCAGAGTTGAATGGGGCATGTGTGTCAGCGGAGAGGCCAGAAATCACTAAGGGAGAGACCTAGTTGAAAATCCGGGATAGATAATTTTTTTTTAAATATAAATATATATATATATATATATATATATATATATATATATATATATAAAAATACATCTTTATAGTATTTTATTTATTTATTTATTTATTTATTTATTTTGCAGCCAGATGGTGTAGTTATGACATCTACCAGCAGGGGCCAAACCACTATAGACAATCATATTGTTCCACAGTTTGAACGTATCCTTAATCTATTTCAAAGCACTCTGTCTGTTTACATACCACACCATCGAAATAAGATATCAGTCCCCCTTTCAAGATGAATCTGCCAGTAATCTGATGATCTGGTGTGACGTTATTTTTGGACTGTTTTGAGTTCAGTTCTTGCTGTGTTTGTGTTCCAGTGGTGAGGTCATACTGGAGGGGTCTCAGGTAAGGGTTTGGCGGGCCAGCGCTGAGGCGTGGAGGGATCTGTAACATTCTGATGTATTAATGAGTGCTGAGCTGGTTTCTGACTGATGTCTTATGTTTGGATAGTCTGTACTTCAGACAAGGCGCTCACACGCTATGTGTGGGAGAGAGAGAGAGGGAGAAATTCTATAAAGGACGTGCTAATGAAGCTGTTTATTTTCCCTGGACTTACTGGCGAACATAATGGGCGCTGGCGCATATCGTTCTCTCATGTTCTCTGTTTGCCTCTTTCTCTCTGTCTCCTTTCTTTCTTCCCTTTTACTGTATGTGTTCGTTCACTCTCTATATTTAGTGCCGCTTGCTAAGGCATGCATTGCTCATTCTTTGTGTTGGATAAGTCTCAAAATATGGTGACACTCTCAATCACAAAATAATCTTTTCAATAAATTTATCTTGACATTAGTACTAATAGTTAAGGATTTTAATTAATATTATTAATTTTTTTATATATTTTGCTTTTTATTTAAATGTTTAGAATTCTGTATTATTTATACTTAACAAACACACTACAATTCAAACGTTTGAAGATTTAAAAAAAAAAAAAAAAAAAGAAAAAAAAAGAAAGAAAGAACTATATTAAGCTCACCAAAGCTGCATTTATTTGATCCAAAAATAAATAAATAATAAATAATAAAAAATTTTTTTTTAAATTTTTTATACTTGTTTTCGCTTTGAATAAGTTTTAAAATGTAATTTATTCCTGTGATGGAACAGCTGAATTTATAGCAGGCATTACTCCAGTCTGCAGTGTCACATGATCCTTCAGAAATCATTCAAATTTGCTGATTTACAGCTCAAGAAACATTTCTTACTATTATCAATGTTGACATTTTTTGTGCTGATTGATTTTTTCCATAATAATTCCATGATCATTTTCAGGATTCTTTGATGAACTGAAAGTTAAAAAAAAGTACATTTATTTGATATAGAAATGATTTGAACAGTAGTGTACTGTACTTTACTACAAAATGTAAAGAACGATGTTGTGCCAAACCATTTAATTTAAGGTAGAATAAAAGATTAAGATCTAAAATTCTCCTTTTATATGGGGTTTCTTGAATATTTAATTTATTAATGACTAAAACATCGAGGAACATTTTCGTCACCATATTTTATGATAATTTTGATGATAAAATGGGTGGGAAAAATCCCATAGACTTACAATACTTACACCCTAGTAACTGCAGCGCAAAAGCCAATCAACACTGGTGGCGAGTTCTGTGCAAGCAAGAAGCACTCATATTTTCTACTAAAACTGTAAATGTGTCATTTATTGTCTCTCACATTTTCCCAAAACTCCCTGGATTTGTGCGTCTTTTTCTAAAACTACTCCATTTCCAGTTCTCTGCTCTTCACTTCCACAAAACTCACTCAGCCTATCTTTTCCTTTTCCCATAACCCTTGAATAAGCATGAACCTGTTTATTTTTCTCTGCAGGGACGCGACAGTCATCTTAGTGTACGAAAAGTGTTTAGATTCGGCTGTAGTCTTTAGAGAGAATGGCAGTGGTTAATGTGATGGAGGGCAATGTAAATACCCCAAACTCTCTGCGTTGAGGCCTGCTCTGAGAGCTGAACACTAAGTCAGATGGATGGCTTTTACAACGCTCATAAACACACAAACATGACGCCCGTAACCTCGCATACAGGAAATGCTACAGGCCCTCGTGATTCCTCCAGTGTCTCATCATGCCAGCATGTGCATTTAAATCTTTGTCATGTTTTTGAGCGAGAGGAAAGAACACTGGGTCCTAAATGTGAGCTGACCTAGATTCATATTTAGTATCTATATATCATAATATATATATATTACTATAGATATATATATATATATAATATATATATATATATATATATATATATATATATATATATACATATATATATATTTATATATAGTTGCACAGTAAATCAAGTAAAAAATTATGATTATGTCTGCCGTGATTTGATATTCAGTGAGCTCGTGCTGAACTGCTGGTCTCATGATACTGTGTAAACTTGCATTGACAGCTTTATTGATCATAGCAAGATGGGAGCATTCTATTATTGATGTTTTGCTCGCTTTTGGTGTATAATTTATTCAAAATCTGATAACAGGTTTTTTTATTCTGCTAAGAGGGCCAGAGAGAAGTTAACTCTATAGGATTTATATAGATTTACTGATGTGTAAAACCAGGGGCAGTTGCCAAACCCTAGCCCAGTCAGGTGTGCCATGAAAAATTATCCAAACTTCATATCTCTATTATAATTCATTATTATTATTTTAAATTAGAGGGTTTTACAAATATTTAACCAATGATAAGTATTACAGAGTGCTTGTCACTAAAGCTCGTAATGCCATTGGATCCTCAAGCTCTCAGCGAAACGTCATAACTTCCCGCCTTCATTCAGACTGATGCGCCGCGCACAGACGGGAGACAGATCTCTGGTAATGCAAGGGTAAATCAGTGGGTTTTAAAATAGAGGAGGCACACTAATTGTATTGGTCTGGGATCCCTGCCGATTATTATTATTATTATTTGCTTAACCGCTTTAAAATGACTTTTTGGTTGCTTTTAGTCAGAAAATGTAAAGAAAACGACACGCATACAACAATATAATATAATTTCACTTACCTGGCCTATCACTTGAAGCAAACATCCATCCCTTCTTAAAAGTCTGTGCTAAAAGAGAGCTGCCTGTTAAGCCGACTGCTGTATTCTATATCCATCTTAGGCGTGTTTTCCCTTTTTTTAATTTGTATATATACTATTTGAATGACAGCTTGGTAAATCTGTTGCCGATCAAATATTCAATATTGCTGCTCATCATAAGTAATTATTGCCTTATCAGGCCGGCGCGAGACGTTCAAACTAATATCACGTAATTTACGTCTCTGTGATGATTGGTTGATACCAGAAGGGAGGCTTTCCTCCTCTACTAGGTTTCTTTTCTCAACACTCATCAGCGCCGAAAGTGAACACTCGATGCTGATTGGCTAATTTTTTTTCCCCCCTCCTCTTCTCTGTCACCTAGCTGTTGTAATTATATCAGCAGATTCAGCACATTTGTGATAGGAATGCAGTGCTTTCCAACTTCATTAACATTTTATGGTATTACAATTGTGAAATGACAATCAAAAAATACACATTCTGAGATATGAACTGAAATTAATTGTGAATTTTATTAACATTAAATAGTCCTCCTCCCATTTTCACCTCCCCTGACGAGCCGCCACTGGGGTAAATAAATAAGTGCTGTTTGAATAGTACAGCGTTTTCTTTACTCAAACACTATGTCTGGAAAGGCTAGCTAATATACTTTTGTACGTTTTTGTAACTCCATCTGAGCTTGTTTTTCATATAGCCTAATGTTAAGTGTAAGTGTCTGATACAATACCAACACTGACTACGTCGTGTTGTTTAATTACTGACTTTACCTATTTGCATGGTATTAGTGTTACCTGGTGACCTCCAGTCATTTGTAATATTCACGGAGGTTGTCTGTGATCTTAATCCCATTCGAATCGGACATGTCTGTAATTTTTTAAGTAAAACTTCCCCCGCAATTGACCTAATATTTTTCGCCGAAAAGCGAGGTCCTGTGATAATATTAGTCCCATGCGAATCGGCATCTCTGTGATTTGGCCCGCATTTGGCGGGTCGCATTTCATTTTTTGAGGTTTTTGTTTCCTGCATCTTTGCGAAGAATGGAGTTGCATTGGAGTGTTTTGATAGTATTCCGGGTGATGTCATATAGCTATAGGCCACTACACCATACTACAATTTGCAGAAAGAGCTGAAAAGGTTTCGAGGTAAATGTGTTACAACTAAATCAAGCAAAAAGCTTGAGATATTATTTTAACCTGGTGAAATGTAAATGATACAAGGCACAAAACTATATTAGTTTCTTTTTTAAAATCCATCTAACCAGACCATAGAATGGGACTCGAAAGCCTTGACATCCGGGTATCCAGGAAATAAGTCAGTGAATTTGAGTAAGATCACAGGCTTTTCTTATGCCGTGCGAATGCACCACACAAAATTCAGATGTGTGTGTGTGGGGGGGGGGTGCTTGGTAGTTTCAAAATCATACAAGGTCCCCAGATAATACTAATCCCATGCGTATAGGGCTTTCATAATCCTGCAGCCCTATTTATTTAAAAAAAAAAATCTTTATGACAGTTTTTTTTTCAGCATATAAAAAAGCAGATAAATGCACATGATCAGTCACAAATTTTCTTGTTTGATTAGTGACCTAGAAATAGTGCAAAATCTTAAATTATTCATATTCATTTTGCACTCGTAAAACATGTTTATGCCCTGTTTGGCCCTGTTTTGCCCTTTGACCCACGACTCACAATCAATCATAGTTATATGACTGACATTAGATCCATGTGGAAAATGATTCTGGTTCTCTCTCACACACACACATGCACACGTGTGCACCTGGTAACCGGGTCTCCAAGCGCAGGTGTGGTAAAGGGATCAGGTGTTTTGGAAAACAGCTTGAATATGTGTTAGTGGTTGAGGTGTGAAAATAATATCTTCAGTGGAGCTGCTATAAAGGTCTTGGCTTGTTGCTTATGGCTTAACAGAGTGAAAATTATTCATATTTTTACACTTACTTGCATGTGAAAGGATTATTCACATGTTCGCATT